>NC_140169.1:189364561-189392061 GCF_963971535.1 Notolepis coatsorum
CTACTGAGCAACATACATCACCTGCCAATTAACCGGTTATATAGTTGATAAGCGGCAGTTTGTGAAAAATCTCAGAATCTTAATTTCCCTCAATGTCTAACATAAAAATATATACATTTTGCTGATACACAGAGAAATAATACAAAAAGGCATATTATATTCCTTAATCAAATATTTATTTGACCACTAATTGACGATACAGAGCAAAGTCCTTACTTTGGTGTGAGTCGTGTCACTAACTTTTGTCTTTTTAGGAGGCTGACTCGTCATTATTTTATTAAGTGAATTATAATGCGACTTCAAGGGTGACCATATTGTGATTTTTTTTAAAGAGGACACTCTGCCTTCAGCCTCAAGATACTTAATGATACTCAAAGTTTACTCAAAGATGCCTTAATATATTTAAAGTATGCCTCCTCTGTATTGATATAAAATTATTGTTTATATAATTTTATAATACAAAATAATATCTCTCTATAACCAAAGTTACTCAACATGCTGTATTATGCCTAAAGTAATCTATCTGACAAATCTCAAGAAAATAACAAAATCAACCTATGACAAAATAATATATATTTCAAGTATTACTGGACAAATAAATAACAAGAAAATATGAAGTAATGTTCTAAATAATACCTCTTCTGTATTAGAAAATCCAGTTTTAAAAAATATATCTTTGTATCTTTTCAATGTAATGTATATTATAAAACAGTAATCTCACAAAGATACTAATTTAAAAGTGCACTATGCAGTTTCAGATTTGTTGCAATTAGTGTACTAACTAATTTATTACACACATATCCTTAGAATGATTGTATCATAATCATCTTATCAAACCAAAACATCATTTTGAGGCATCAAAATAGTTTTCAATTATTTTCTTTCTCTCTCTGTATAGCTGCATTCTTCAATCAATTCGGTCAACTTTGCGATCAAACTCTCGCCTCGCACTGCTTTGTTTGTAATGTTTTTCTGTGTCCATGTGAGCTTTGAGATCGCCAGCACCTTTATTAGACACAGAAACATATGGTCAAGCTTTGCACTCGTTGCACTCCGCTTCCAATTAAACTCGCCCGGGACGATAAATTGGGAATTTTCTCTGCAGTTCATCTGTAATGTACATTTTCGCATTTGCATTGTGAGGAGCCAGCGATGCTGGTCGGATATGTGCTTCCTGCTCTGTTGTGTGTGTCTGTGTGAGAGCGCAGTAGCGCCGCCCACAAAGCACTGAAAGCGAGGCTTCTCTTGGTAACGTCACACGCAACAGGTTACCGTAGTATTTGGTGCAACGCGCCAGTCAATTTAACTACATGCATATTTTACACAAACGTTTCTGTGCGCAACAGATTTCAGATGTGCGCAGGAGCGTTTTGCCATGTGCGCCCGTGCGCACGGGCGCAGCTTAGGGGGAACATTGCTTGCATCACACTATTTTGTTTTTATCAACTTGCTTGTGAAGCACTTTGGTGTCAGCTGCCGCTGCCTGGAATGTGCTATATAAATAAACTGACTTGACTTGACTTGACACACACACACACACATACACACACAGTAAGTGGACAATAATAAGTTTGAACAGAAAGATTTACAGCAAAAAAATGTATATGAACATGAGAATACTGTAGGCTAATAGATAAAACTGGTGTTCAAAGTGTCCGATGTATGTCCGTGTGTGTATGTGTGTGTATGTGTGTATGTGTGCGTGTGTGTGTGTGTGTGTGTGTGTGTGTATATATCTGTTTATATGTATGTTTATATCAACCTGATTGAATAACTGAGCTACTGTATACCTGTGTATAATTGATATACCTGTGTGTATACAGTTTATGAACAGCTGATTGCATTTACAATGTATGTACATATAGAAACCATTCAAATGAAAAATGTGTGTCAACGCTACATGTGTCTGAACATGTTTTAGTAGAGAGAGAGAAAGAAGGGAACAAAAGAGAGAGAGGAGAGGTGGAGAAGGTGTAGGAGAGATAAGAGAAACAAAGAGACATACAGAGAGGGAGAGAGAGAGAGAGACACAGAGAGACAGAGAAAGAGAGAGAGAAAGAGAGAGCCTAAGGCAGACTCAGCACGTCAATCATAGACACCTGCAGTCAGAACAGACAAAGGATGTTGCTCTCAGACACTCAACTGACCCAAAAACAAACACAAAGACTGCACACACACACACACACACATGCACGCACACACGCATTCACGCATGCACGCATGCACGCACCCACACACACACACACACACACACACACACACACACACACACACACACACACACACACACACACACACACACATATATATATAATTCTCCAGACAAATGATATGCCCCCCACCCCCACAATAATATTATGTCAATGCTCAAGGCATAGAGTAGTTCATGACCCCTCACCCTTCAAACAAGCACAGACACAGAAGAGGCTTTCATGTGCTTCATCATCATCATTAGTACCTGTTCATTACCCAACTCACACCACTTGTAGTCACCCCAAAACACACACACACAAGGAGATAGAGATAGAGAGAGAGAGAGAGAGAGAGAGAGAGAGAGAGAGAGAGAGAGAGAGAGAGAGAGAGAGAGAGAGAGAGAGAGAGAGAGAGAGAGGAGAGAGAGAGAGAGAGAGAGAGAGAGAGAGAGAGAGAGAGAGAGAGAGACTCTGCATGCAGAATTGTGCAAATCCATTCTCCGCACCCAACGGAAAACGCCAAATAATGCATGCAGAGCAGAACTAGGAAGATACCCACTAATCATACAAATTCAAAAAAGAGCATTCAAATTCCACAATCACCTAAAAGAAAGCGACCCAGACACACTCCACAACATAGCCCTCACCCACAGAGAGACCCTCGATAGATGCCCACTCAGCCAGATGGTTCTGGGACTCTGCTCACAAACACAAGCAGAGCCACCAGACAGAAACCACACTGGACTAAATCAAATTTAAAGAAAACAAAAAGAAAACTATCTGACACATTGGAAAGAGACAACCCAAAACCAGAGCAAATTGAAATGCTATTTGGCCCTAAACAGAGAGTACACAGTGGCAGAATACCTGAGCACCGTGACTGACCCAAAACTAAGAAGATCCTTGACTAGGTACAGACTCAGCGAGCACAGCCTAGCCATTGAGAAAGGCCGCCGTAGGCAGACCTGGCTCCCAAGCGAATACAGACAATGCACCCACTGCACACAAGATGAGGTGGAAACCGAGCTCCACTTCTTAACAACCTGCCCCCTATACCAAGACATCAGAGACATATACTTCCACAAATTGCAAACACCCAAAGAGACTTTGAAAACATGGACAATAACTCAAAACTCCAATACCTACTGGGAGAAATACAAGAATGTGCAAACACAGCAGCAAGATGTGTGAGCTGCTGTGACAAGAAAAGGACATCCAGCGGAATGCAACCACCATAAAAACTGTACAAGAAATTCCGTCTGTAATGTACTGATTTCTTTTGTTTTCTCTGTTTGATTGTTTTGTTTTGTTTGGCTTTGGCAATGTAAACGTATTTTCCCATGTCAATAAAGCCCATTTGAATTGAATTGAATTGAATTGAGAGAGAGAGAGAGAGAGAGAGAGAGAGAGAGAGAGAGAGAGAGAGAGAGAGAGAGAGAGAGAGAGAGAGAGAAAGAGAGAGAGTGAGAGAGAGATAGATAGAGAGAGAGAGAGAGAGCCTGTTCAATTGTGTGTGGCAAAGGAGCAAACTAACATCACACAGACAAGCCCAGGAAAGGCTTGTTTACATGTCAAGTAGCTGCTGTTTACAATAGAGTGTGTGTGCGTGTTGTGTGTGTGCGTGCGTGCGTGTCTGTCTGTGTGTGTGCGTGTGTGAATTGTTGTGACATCTGTGCCAACGTGTGTGATAGCAACCATGTTAGGTTTACAACTTTACATGTGATCAAAATATGTGCGTACAATATGGCATGATCGTGTGAGTGGCATTCCTGTGTGTGTGTGTGTGTGTGTGTGTGTGTGTGTGTGTGTGTGTGTGTGTGTGTGTGTGTGTGTGTGTGTGTGTGTGTGTGTGTGTGTTAAGGCTGAGCCCGAACGTTTGAACGTTCGTTCGTTACGCTGACATTCGGACTTTAATTAATGGGTTCGAACGTTTGGTGAAAAAAAAATAAAGGAGGCTCGCGGGATTGATGTGAAGAGGCGCGTCCCCCGCGGCGCTCGGCTCAACCAGTATGGTCTGCCGGGCTGTAGCTGGATACTATTGTCTCAACCAGAGCTCTCAACCAATGCAATAGAACAATTTTGATTGACAGGCGATTCTGCCAATTACGTCACACCGCTTGCACCCGCCTCTGCTGTTACCACCAATCGGCAAGCGTTTAGTAGTTTTTTACTCCGGCAATGCCACCATTGATCTGCTTGCAAGAAGCACAACATACTTACCGTAGCTAATACGTTAGCTCCCGCCGAGAACGTAGATGAGGATGCCCAAAAACGAGGCATAATGATTTTACTGCAACAAATGTTATAATAAAACAAAGCCTTTCTATACATGTGTCTGATTGAAAACTTTATTAACAGACTGCAGAATGGGTACAACTCAGGGCTCTTTGAGCAACGGAAGGACGAGTAATGCTAGCTACTTGCTATGTTTGGGTAAATATAATGCTGATGTTATTGAACGTGTAACACTAACTATATAACGTTAATGCCACAAAACAAATGCCTTTGTTTATCTAGCCCCTTACGTGACTGCGGTGTGCAAGGGTTATTGTTTATCATAAGTAGTAACTTTGATGCAGTAGCTTGTTTATTTTCTTCTGAGTGCTTTGTTTAATTACATGTTTACATGAACAGCCACCACTGTAAACAACATGTTTTTCACCAATAGACTATGCAATGCCGCCCTCCGTAGGATCTATAATAATACAATAATTTTTTTTTTAAATAAAAAAAAATCATTAAAAAAAATTATTAGGTTCCGGTTCCGGGTCGGAAGGATGTGAACGTCTCTGAGCCACGCTGCCGCTCCCGAACTTTTATTTTACTTTAAAAAGCTTTTTTTTTAATTTTCAAGATGATTGAACCACTAATATACAACATCCGTATCTAAGACTGTACTATTCGACCCAGAAAGGAAAAGAATAACGAGCGTGATGACTGCACGAGTCTTGAGAAGCGAGGCCGCCCCTGTGGATGGGGCTACCATGGCTAAGCTAATGGAGGAGCTCAAACAGGCCTTCAGTACGGAGTTCAGAACGTTTGCTGCCTCGCTCGAGTCTAGACTCGACGGCTTCCAGCAGGAGATCGCAGACCATACCCAACGCTTGACCTCCGTGGATGGCGGCATGGATAGGTGGTCGGATAGGATGGCGGAGCTGGAAGTAAGATGCACAGCTCAGGATATAGTCATCGACAAGCTAAGAAACAAGCTAATTGATGTTGAATCACGTAGTCGGCGTTCTAACATACGCATCCTGGGCCTGGACGAATCCCTGCACAGCAACCGTCCCAGTGTCTTTTTCGCGGAGGTCCTGGTGGAAATCATGGGGAAAGATGTCCTCGCTACACCACCGGAGCTTGACCGATGCCACAGGACGCTAACACCCAGACCAGCACCAGGCTACAGGCCTAGGGCCGTAATTGCCCGCTTACATCACTACAAGATCAAAGAGACTATTATCCTGGAAGCTCGCAAGAGGAGAGGGAATCTGACATACAGAGGGAAACCAGTCTCTATCTTAGAAGATTATCCCCCAGAGGTGGTCGAGCAACGATCACAATACCGAGATGTCATGGGGCCCCTGTACAAGCGCGGATTTAAACCATCGCTCCAGTTCCCTGTGAGGCTAATCATCCGAACCAAGGAGGGCAGGCTGCATCTACCATCGCCCAAGGACGCCGTGGACTTCCTGAGGACCCGGCCCAGAGGGACCTCGACACCGGTTTCGCCAGGGCGAGACGCGGACCCGACACCAGGGCGAGACGCGGGCATGGCGCTGGCTCCACCGGGGCGAGACACGGACCCGACACCGGCTTCACCAGGGCGAGACGTGGGCCTGACGCTGGCTCCACCGGGGCGAGACGCGGACCCGACACCAGCTTCACCGGGGCGAGACGCGGACCCGACGCTGGCTCCACCGGAGCTGAACGCGGACCCGACACCGGCCTCATCAGATCCTGACGTGGTAGTAGCGATGGACCGTTAGCATACTGCTACGGCTATCACACAGAAAGGGGTCGCATTTGATATCTTATTACATATGTGAGTATGGATGAATAGTTGACATTAGGCCTCGCCTGGAAAGTTATCTTTTTATTTTTCTCTCGCTATCTGACATAAGGGGAGGAGGGGGACAAGTATGTTGGATATGACTGTTGTACTGCTGCACGACTATAGCCACGGGCTAGGTTGCTAACTGTTAACGTTTCGGAAGGAGCGGGACCTATTCTATTCTGTTTCGGATATTTCTGCCACACTTATAACTTCTGCGCGATATACCAGCTCCCGGCCATGTTTTTGATCATTGCCACCGGGATGCGTTTACTGTTGATTACACGTCGAGCGAGATGGGGTCTCGTGGCTGCGCCACCTGTTTGACTCTCAACCGGTTCATGCAACCCGCATGGCTCCCATTAATGTTTGCTGCTGACAATGTGCTTGCGGGAGCGGCGGGCGGCCCCCGGCACAGCGCCCTCCTCTGGTGGGGAGGCATAACTGTGTAGGGTCGAACCAGCGTCAGGGGAGATAACAGTCTCGCGGACAGGGTATCGCCCCCTCCCGGCCTGGTGGAGCTACTGCGCGCCTGTTTTGTCGCAGCATGCCTGGCAGATACACACACACCCCCCCCCCCCCCATTTTACCGACAGTTCTGGGTTCCAGCCGTTGACCTTACTATTGGCTTATGGTTCAATTTGATTTTTTCTTGTTTGCTTTACACTCTGAGGTACTTTTGTATACAGGGAAATGTGGCAGTTGGCCACGGAGATGGTTCTACGAGTGGTAGGTTTGAAGTCTCTGGAAATGTTGGTGAGTCCCTGTGATGTTGGGGAAAGACCCACCGGTCCCACACATTTATATGTTTTTTATGTCATTAATATATGTTTTATGTATGGCTCAAAATACGTGTGCATAGTGTTTAAGTTAAGTGAATTCTACATGCCCACAGGCTTGCCCAGGTCTGCCCCACCTACACGCCCTTCAATGTTCTATGGCTACGGCTAACTCTGAGAGCTTCAAGCTCTGCTCCTGGAATGTTCGAGGCCTGCAGAGGTTGGCTAAGAGGAAGGCGATTCTGACCGTTTTAAGGAGGGAGAATGTGTCGATTGCTTTTTTACAAGAAACTCATATGGGGACCAACGACACTGCTAAACTCCAAAAGAGCTGGGTAGGACAGGTCTTTGCTACAAACTATTCTAGGTTTAGTAGGGGCGTGGCCATATTGATCAATAAAAATCTCCCCTTTAGACGTATAACTTCCTCTGTGGATAGCCAAGGTCGCTATGTGATTATCAAAGGGGTTCTTAAGGGTAAAGAAATGACATTTATGAATGTATACTGTCCCCCAGGCTATTCCCCTGACTTTCTATCTAAGATATTTGCTGAATTTAATGGCCTGGCCTCTGAGAACGCCTTTGTGGGCGGATACTTTAATTGTCACCTCATACCGTCTCTTGACAAACTCCCACCCAGTCTGGCTCCCCCCTCTAGGCAAGCAAAGATGCTCACCTCCCTATGCGAAGACACTGGATACTCAGATGTCTGGAGAACCCTTTGCCCATCCGAACTGAAGTTCACCTTTTTTAGCGGCCCACACAAGAGCAACAGTAGAATAGACTATTTCTTCATCCCTTCCTCTAAGCTCTTTCTAGTATCGTCCTGCACAATCGGAAGCATCGTTCTATCGGATCACGCCCCTATATACCTGGTCTACTCCCTGTCAGAAGAGAGAGCGCTGTCGAGGCGTTGGCGCCTCAACCCATACCTCCTCAAAGATGATATATTTGTCTCCTATTTCGAATCGGAATTTACAATTTTCTGCTCAATTAACTTTCGCTCTACGGATAACCCGTCTCTACTCTGGGAAACATCTAAGTTATTTTCTCGTGGACTGATTATATCTTATGTATCATCCAAGAATCGCAAGAAAAATGAACAATGTAAACTTCTTGAATCCAAACTAGCCGACCTTGAAAATCTTTGCCTCTTTCTATGCCCAACTCTATAGGACCGAGCGACCCGATGGTGCTCTCTCTGACATGCAGGCCTTCTTCGCTGAATTACACCTCCCTAAGGTATCGAAAGATCAGAACTTGCTCCTTAACGCCCCAATTACGAAGGACGAAGCTCTGGGCGCCCTTAAGGCTATGCCATCTGGTAAGGCTCCGGGCCCGGATGGTTTCGGATCTATTAGATCCCCTGCTGGCAATGCTTAATCACTCCGCTGAGGTGGGGATACTGCCCCAGTCTCTACGGGAAGCTAATATCTGCCTTCTCCTTAAGAAGGGTAAATGCCCTGAGGAGTGCGCCTCCTATAGGCCTATAGCCCTACTCAATTCGGACCAAAAGTTGCTTTCCAAGATCCTGTCCATGCGCCTGGAAAAAGTACTCCATTTTATTATTAACAGGGATCAGACCGGTTTTATTAAGGGTAGGAACTCTACCGACAACATGAGACGGCTCCTCAATATCATCCAAATGACTCGTGAGACAGACCACCCCGCGGTCGTTCTGTCTCTCGACGCGGAGAAGGCATTTGACCGTGTAGAATGGCCGTATCTATTTTTAACCCTCGCTGAATTTGGCTTAGGTGACACCTTTATTGACTGGGTCAAGGTTCTTTACAACTCGCAGATGTCGGCGGTCCTGACTAATGGACTTAGGTCTAGCAACTTTCCTCTGCAGCGGGGAACCCCCAGGGGGATCCTCTTAGCCCTTTACTATTCGACATGGCCATAGAACCACTCGCACAGGCCGTAAGGCAGTCAGCCGAGATCTCAGGTATTAGAGTGGGCGGGAGGGAGCACAAAATCACTCTTTACGCGGACGACGTGCTGATCTTTGTGTCTAAGCCTGACTCTTCAATTCCATGTCTAACCCGCATGATCTCCACATTTGGAACCTTCTCGGGGTACAAAATAAACGTTTACAAATCCGAAGCGATGCCACTTGGGACACTCAAATCTATCCCGATACTGCCCGAGCCCTTCCCATTTCGCTGGTCGCCCTCCGGCTTCGTTTACCTAGGAGTATTTGTGACACCCACCTATGATACGTTGCCTAAGGCCAATTTTCCCCCTCTTTTAGACACCATAAGGGCAGACTTAGTTAGATGGGCCCCTTTACCGATCTCCTGGCTGGGTAGGATTGCCCTCGTCAAGATGAACGTACTCCCCAGACTGTTGTACCCTCTCCAAATGATCCCAGTGCTGCTGACAAACAAGGTTATCAAGGTGCTGGAAGGCTGGCTAAGCTCATTCATTTTGAATGGGAAGAAACCGCGTCTGAAAATGGCCAAATTACAGATGGATAGTGAAGATGGGGGTCTAGACCTACCTAATATTAGACACTACCAGCTGGCGGCACACCTTAGGGTGCTGGTCGGCTGGTTCAGATCGGACCCACTGTCAATATGGCTGGACATTGAATCCTCGCAATCTAAGTCCCCCCTGTGGAACCTACTATTTATCAAAGACTTTAGGTCTGTGAGGAAGATGTGCTCCAACCCCATTACATTATGTTCCGTCAAGGCCTGGAAGACTGTCCATAAGGTGGAGGGCCGAGCCAAGCTGACATCTCCTCTTACCCCGATTGTAGGCAATCCTGACTTTAAGCCAGACCAAATCGGCGGCGGCTTCAAGACCTGGTATAAGCAGGGCATAACCGATCTTGGCCACCTGTTTGATGGCCGGACCCTAATGTCCTTTACACAGCTGCAGCAGCGATATGGCCTATTGAAAGCGGAATTTTTTAGGTACCTACAAATTAGGCAGTTTATCACCAAGGACACCTCACTTTTAACTGACATCTCTACCTCGCAGGTGGAGAAAGCCCTCTCCTTGCAGATCCCCAAAAAACAAATATCTATCTTCTATAGTACTCTGAACCTAGGGCTGGGCGATATAACGATAACGATAAATATTGTGATATATTTTAATAATCGATATCGAATATCGAAATTAAAAAAAAATCGATTTTATTTTTTTTTTACCTGCAACAGGGCAGTTTTAAAACCAGAGACAGTGGACAGACTTGTCTTTCTTGCCTGCAACTTAAAGTAATGGCTTTGCTTGTCCAAATGACAATACTGACCAAATTCAGATTTCTTTTTCTCTTGTCCATTTATTTTGTTTGCTTTCTAATTTAAAATACATTTTGAAACCGTCTGTACACAGTAGGCTATGTGTGCTAGCAGAACTAGACTCCAGTCACGAGTCACAGTGCACATGTTTGTCCACCAAAAAAGCGCCAAAAGATAGAAAATAAACTAGCAGAGCCAGAACTGTTCAACTCCTCTGGAGCCACAGCCAGCAGAGAAGCCGGTTTACTTTAGCTTTTAAACCAGCTGCAGCCTGAGAACTGGAGTGTGAGGGGATGTAACACTAAAGATGGCAGCAATGACAAAGAATTGCTGCAAAATAAACATACATCTGTTGTTAAAAAAAAAAAAAAAAAAAAAAAAAAAAAAATTGTTTTTTTTATGCTTATAACAATTCGATAATTATCGATATCGAGAAATAAAATAAAATTATCATATCGTTATCGCGATATGATTTTTTTCCATATCGCCCAGCCCTATCTGAACCTTAATTCATCTTTATCTTCCTATGTTACTAAACAGTCCTGGGAAGAGGATTTGGACATAGAAATCACAGATGCAGACTGGCAGGATATGTGGACCTACGCAAAAAAGATCTCGGTTTGTAACCGCACCAAGGCCATCCAAATTAGAATATTGCATTGCATTCATATTACCCCCGCCCGTAAAAGTAAAATGGATCCCAATACGTCCCCACTTTGCTTTAAATGCAAGATAGAGATTGGAAATCACGCCCACTGTTTTTGGACCTGTGTAAAACTACAGAGCTACTGGTACGACGTTGTAGAAGAACTGTCTGACATATTTCACACCCCCATCGAGCTGGATCCCCTCTGCCTTTTGCTGGGCCTCCCAGATATTCATGTTACCAATTCCAAGCATAAGAGACTGTTCAATTTGTTGACATTTGCTGCTAGAAAGAACATCCTATTGTTTTGGATCAAGGACGAGGTCCCGTCAATAAGGTCATGGCACAATATCATAATGGAATGTATCCCCTGTGAATATATTACGGGCATGCTGCATTCCAAGTTGGACACTTTTTATGAGATCTGGGACCCCTATCTGTCACATATTGGGCCTGCACTATCCACCACTGTACTCGCCGGATTTCCCCATTACCAGTAACCTCCCACTGCTGCCTTGTTTTGTCTGACGGTACTGGCATTGTAAATACTGTACATGTCCTCTTGACTACAGTGGTACTATACATGTTCTCTTGACTGCGGTAATACTGTACATGTCATCTTGACTACAGTAGTGCTGTACATGTTCTATTGACTACAGTAGTGCTGTACATGTACCCTTGACTACAGTAATACTGTACATATCCACTTGACTACAGTAGTACTGTACATGCCCACTTGACTACAATGATACTTTATACAACGGCATGCAAATTTCTCGATTCTGATTGGCCATTCACACGTCTTTATTGGCAACAATCCACGGTCCTGGGCTCAGGACCCGCCCACAACCAAATCACATAACCCTCCCCGGCTCACTCCGGGAGAAAACAGGATCGCGGACAACAAATGGTTATGTTGAAAGCACCATAACGACTAAATATGAAGCGATTCTGTCAAGGGGAATGTGTTAGTATTTTAAACAATGTTGGATGATGTAATTGATGGGTCTTGACTCAATCTAGAACAAAAGAAAAATCGCGGATTGATTGATAGATTAATTGATTGATTTAAATTTCTTCCTTCCTACTTTCTACTGAATGCAGCGTTCTCTCTCACACTGTCCGACGCTGGCGTACCCACAAACACACACACACACACATACACACACACACACACACACACACACACACACACATACACACACACACGCACACGCACACTGTGACACACACACACACACACACACACACACGCACACACACACACACACACACACTCCTGTCTGCAACAGCGGGGGAGTCAGACTGAGAGAGAAGCAGCGCTGTTTTAAGTGAGCATGGTCTATTGAATTGATTGATTGGTTGATTGCTAATTGTATTACTGTACCCCTGGTTTCCAACTGGTTAAGTTTAGGCTAAAAGAAATAAATAAAAAAATAGGGCGAAGAAAACGTTTTTTTTCCTATAGGGCAAAGAAAACGTTTTAATAAATTTTCAATCAATCATTCCAATAATACACAGTTGGATGTGTTAGTTGGTTGGATGCACTTCAAGCTGCTTCCACATGAGGCAACTTCTCTCAATCATTCCAATAATACACAGTTGGATGTGTTAGTTTGGTTGGATGCACTTCAAGCTGCTTCCACATGGAGTTGTGGGAACAACTTTTTCTGGCGGATGGTTTTTTCAATAAATCTTCGATTAATGTGTGTTTATTGTATAGAAATAAGGTTGGATGAATCTGGCAGTTGTATAAAAGCTTTACACCACATGCAGTCGTGATTTGTGACCAATAAACCATGCCTAGGGGGGTCTAACGACCCTCGGCTGCGCCTCGGGCCTAACGACCACCCCTAGGCATGGTTTATTGGTCACAAACCACTCCTGCGTGTGATGTAATGCTTAAATACATGTCATATTGGCTACAGTAGTGCGGTACATGTTCTCTTGACTACAGTAATGCTGTACATATACCTTTGACTACAGTAATCAAATCAAATCAAATCAAATTTATTTATAGGGCCCGACAACACACGTTAATGTCCCCATGGGCCGTACAGGTCTTCTTTAAACAAGTCAAGAAGAAAACATAACAATAAGTCAAGAACAGAACAAGAACACCATAAGGTCCAAACATTTTTAGATGAATGCAAATAAATGAAAGAATGCAAGCACTTCCAGACATACCCCACGCGAAGGTAAGGAAAAACTCACTAAAACCTAACAATAGGGAAAAAAGCTCCACAGGCAGTGTGGAGGAGAGAAACCTTAGAAGGGCCATTCAAGGGGGGATCTCCCTTCTTAGATGTTGGTGATAGTAGTGTTGCAGACGGACAGTTGGTAAGCATGCACTCATGTGTGTGGTGAAACACAGATGAGTGCATGCAATAGCAACTGTACATTTTGAAAGATTAAAGATAGAGCTAATAGCGATAGCAACTTAACATTTTGAAAGATTAAAGATAGAGTTGATAGCGGATCTATTTGAGTAATGCGGTACATGCCCACTTGACTACAGTGATACTGTACATGCCCTCTTGACTACAGTAATACTGTACATGCCCACTTGACTACATTGATACTGTACGTGTCCTCTTGGCTGCAGTAGTACTGTACATGTACTCTGGGCTACTAGGGAATACACGGTCATATGCACACGTTCACAACACACATATATGTGACCCCACCCAGCGTGCGCGCCTACAACTCGGCGACCCAGGTTCCTCACGAGAAGAGAAAGAATTTTTTATTTTATTTTCTTTTTCATTTCCGTTTTTTTTTTTTTTTTATATATATATATACTTACAGTTCGAGGGTTGAAGAACATATTTAGTATAACAGCGAACATATATAATAACTCTAATTGTGTTTAAATTGTGTTTAAAAATGGCTCCTTGAGACATACTCTGATCGTCTCTCACGAAGCTGTGGGGGCAGTTCCCTCGGGCTGTCCTATTTTTGCATGTGAAAGGCTGCTGTTGTGAGGTACGCCCCCACACGGTGTGGTGTTTATATTCACAGCACCTGTAGCCCAGAGAACACTTTTTTGCTGCTTAGATAACATCGACATGGCCGCACAAAAATTATCAGCTGCTCTTAATAGAGGAAGAGATGGAATGAGTATAGACTCCTCGGCGTTAATGAGTGACCACATCACGGACTACATGATCATCACGGAAGGTGAGCGGCCACCAGCTCTTTCATCCGACGATGAAGAGACCGAAGACGCAGATGAAGACGCAGATGAAATTGTCCCAGATCCAATCGAACCTGCCGACGATGGTGAAACAGAGGAAGACGGAGACCTTTGCGTTGAAACTGTAGCATTGGGCTTTTCAGCTGAATCGACCATGCAATCAGTTGAAAAGATGTCTGGTTTAACGGTGGAGGGCGAAATAGAAGAGGAACTCAGAAAGATAAACTCTTTCCACTGCAAGTGCCAGGCGCGCCGAAAGGAAAATTCAGAACGATCTGCCCTGTCTTGTTCAAAAAAACTGTCGGTTGAGCTAATTTACCAAAACCGATTGGACACCGCGTCGTTGACACCAAGAGAAAGGGACATGTGTCTGTTGTCCATTATTGGAACATGCCAAAATGTTTCAGAAAAAACGCAAAGTACCAAGAGAGTGAACGCTCTCCGTGTGGCTTCGAGGACAACATACAGATTTCACGACGTTGTTGTCTGTTGTCCAACGTTCTGTTTCATTTATGGGTAAGTGTCTTTATGCTTGTATATTGTATTGGACGTAGATGTATTGTATTGGACGTATATGTATGTTTAGCAATAGCAATAAATCGGTTTAAATAGGTGTTAAAGTCTAGATATAGTCGTCGAATCCTATTCTACCCTGCGAGGGCGTCCATTTTGGATATTCTGGGTAGTGTAGTTTTTGTGTGGCCATTTTGTAATGCACATCGCTAGGATAGGGATTCTTAAAAACTACACCTGAATGTAAACAAGAGTGATTGATTGATTGATTGAAAAGTTTATTAACAGATTGCAGAATGGGTACAGTACAGTACAGCTCAATACATACAATTGTTAAGGGGATGCAGACCAGAGAAAGACTTCCATCTTGTTTACATCAGGGTCCCCCATTTTCATTTCATCATAACATAATATATGACATACAGATACAGTGTGTACAATGTGTGTATTTCATTCATTAATTCTCTTCCCTATTGTTAACATTTTTGTTTAGGATCAGCGATGCGCTTCTCAAAAGCCTTTTCAAACACTACAAGACAGATGGCCTCACACCGCGGGAGAGGAAGAAACAGCCGAGAAATCACAAGCGTTTTTTGTCTCTTTTTGACGTAAAAAGGGTTGTGAAATTTCTGATCAACTTTGCTGTCCTCCATGCGATTGTGTTGCCTGGCCGTCATGCTGGTCACAAGGATTTCACTGCAAAGTTACTGCCAACCAATCTGACCAAAGCTTCCCTGTGGCGCCTTTACATCAGTATAGAAGGTATGTCACAAAACCACCCCTTTCTTTCTCTCTCACACACACACATGGTTCCCACTTTTTCTTATTCTACCAATCTAACAAAAACACTTGTCTTTTCAGGATTTCGTGTTGTTGGTCAGAGATCCTTCCTTCGGTTGTGGAAAGCACTCCTTCCGCAGATAATGATCACAAAACCCAGGACAGATCTGTGTTCTCAATAATACTCAAACAATCACCAATTACAGCAAGCCGCGGGAAGGCCAGAGAAGTTGCAGGTGGAGAAACTCCAGGTGTGTACAGTCTACTTTCACTACTACACTACAGACTGTTTTTTACCACCATCTATTCCCCTGTACCCCCGTCCATAGTGGCTTGTTTACAGTATTTACCCAAACATAGCAACGTCCGATGACGACATAGAATGGGTACAATACAGTACAGCTCAATACAACAACAGTGGACTGGAGGATGAAGACCAGAAAAAGACTTTCGCCTTTTTTACATAAGGGTCCTCCATTTTCAATTCATCAAAACATTTAGAGACATACAAATATACAGTAGTTTCATAAAAATGCTAAAATGCTATTGATTGATTGATTGATTTAAAACTTTATTAACATATTGCAGAATGGGTACAGTACAGCTCAATACATACAATTGTTAAGGGGATGCAGACCAGAGAAAGACTTTTGTCTTGTTTACATCAGGGTCCCCCATTTTCAATTAATCATATTTCATATCTAAATCATATAATATCTCATTGCTAAATATATGCAATATATAATCTAATAATCCAATAATCTAAATCTAATATATAATATAAAAATGCTAAATGCATGGGTATTTTATTTTGTCTTTAATGTTAGCTTGCAAACTTGAATACTGTCTTGGTAAGCCTCATAATGAATTGTTTGGGGAAAAAAAGAAAAACATTGTGATGTGTATCGTGTATCGCCGAAAGGTCAGAAAATATCGTGATATCATATTTAGGCCATATCGCCCAGCCCTAGCTTCAACACACATGACATTAGGATAACCTGAGGATAACGTTAGGTTATGACTATAACCAAGTTCTGTTAGTTAGGGGCGATGCTTGGCATCGCTACTGCACTATCTCGCGTACGTGCACGCGTACTGAATAAACCACAAATGTACCTCTAATACCAGTATTAGTCTGACCACACCCCTCATCAGCTTACCTTCATAAGCAGGTGTGTGGTCACCTGCTCTCCTCCTTCCCAAGCTTTCACCACAAGGTGAGGACAAGGGCTGCAGCGGCCGTCCGATGCCAAGCATCGCCCCTAACTAACAGAACTTGGTTATAGTCATAACCTAACGTTCTGTATCGTTAGTGGCTTAGCTTGGCATCGCTACTGCACAAGGGAGGCCAAGCGGAGCCACTTGGCTGACAAATACACCCCGCTGACAGCCCCCCAAAACCATCAGAACAGGGAGGGCCGAGCCCCCCCGACCCCCCCTAATGGAGGGTAGCCCCCCTATTAGGGACGTCACGGGAGGGCGACGGACCCGACCGTGCGAAGAGGCACTCAAGCAACTCAACGCACAGGGTGAGCAGACCGTGGCTTGACCACACGACTACACACACGCACAACCCGCATGCCACCCGGGAACGAACGGAGGAACAACCTCGTTACTGCCCCCAGAATCACGGGGTCAAGGGCAAACCCAACCCCGTGGCAAGGCCGTAGCAGCGGAGCACGAAGGAAGACCCAGACCCACCAAAAGGACTGGACTCCCTAGAATGGGGGCCCGGAGAAGTCCATGATGCCAGCATCAAGACCCCACCAGGTGGGCACGTAGTGCCCCGCCCCCCACATCGCCAGCGTATTCGGACAAAGGCCCCTCAGTTACTGCACCTGGTATTCCCAGGCGGAACCAACCAGGCCAGAACCTGCCCAGCTTCCGAGATCGGACGAGATCGGGCGTGTTCAGGTCGGTATGGCCGTAAGCCGAGCGGGCCCCGTCCCCCCAATAGTACACCGCCTGGCACACTGACCCTGCAGAATAGGCAGTCAGCATGGCCGTAAGCACACAAAAAAGGTTAACCAACGGAAGCAGGCAGCGCACCGGGGAAAAACCAGGCAACAGGCTGTTAACCCTAGCCTGGAGACTGCGGACGAGACAGGCGCCAGAGGGGACAGCTGAACACAGCCGCCCCGGCGGAAGGAGCGTAAGCTGGCGGTGTTGCATGACCAAGCCTCCATTTAACAACCCCCACCCAGAGGGGTCGAGGCAGAGAAGGCTGACACGATTGGCAGACGTCATGAACGTGCAGGGGCACCCTCAAACGGTGAACCCGGGAGTTGACACTGCTCCAACACACCAGGGAATCAACCACCTCGGTGTTACCCAATGCGGTGGTTGTCCCTATAACCCCTCAAGAAAAAACTCCAAAACACACCTGCGGGTATACACCGGCTATACCGCAGTACAAGTGTGTCAGCTTCCAAAAAGGGTTAACCCAGGCCTACGGGTCGCAAACATCACTTCGGACCGGGCCTGGCGGTACGGGAAGCACAGGGTCACCAGAGGAGGTCAAAAAACCACCCCCACAGGCCCCCCTTCGCCATGCGTGAGAGAGGAGCGAAAAATAATGGAGAACCAGCCCCTAAGCACACCGTACCTGGTATCCCCCGGCGGTCTCCCAACCAAGTACTAACCAGGACCAACCTGTGTAGCGGCCGAGATCCGACGAGATCGAGCGCGTACAGAATGGCATGGCTGTAAGCCATGACGACAGTGCTGAGTAAAAACATACCCAACCAGGGTCTCCATAGCGCTTAACCCTGTGACACCCAGACCGACCTGGCATTTTTCCCCCTGAAAAAAGCCCAAGTCCCTCAGGGTACCAGAACAGCAGATCTGCATCCCCGGCGGACAACGGGTTCAACTGATCTGGACCAGCGTGACCAGAACCAGTCCCGTGCCCTAACCACGCCGACATGCCTACTCCAGGAGAAGGGCAGATATGCGTGTTGATCTTAACATGAAAAGAAGGCGCCACCCAGACGTTCGGACGAACCGCGCCTGGTGGCCCACCCCAAGGGCGTGAGACCCCACTACATATGTTCAGATCCATCCCGTCATCATCCCCCAGACATGAACGAGAATCCGTCGACAACCCACCCAGGTCATGGGATGTGGTCGCCGGAAGAGGAAAAACCCCCATCTCAGTTGCTTTATAAAAACGCTGTTTCAACCACAAGCAACCAAGGCGTGCCAGTCAATCGCCTGTTTACAGCGAGCTAGCACTATACGTGCGTCGGGACACACCCCCATCAATGAACAGGCTATTTAGACCTGTCATTGAATCCCCAAGGCGCCCAGGGGAACGACAAGAGGGGTGTGACACTCCCTAACTCCAACACTTCTGGAATAGAAAGAAGGAAGCATCAACAGTATGTATCCCAGTCTACACAGCCGGGGTAAAAAATGTTCACATTTTTACATCCCACCACCCTCCCATAGGAAAGAGACGGGGATCCCCAGAGAGACTTCCCACGCGAGCTGTACAGATTGAAAAGAATATATTGCACCTTGAGCCATGTAAAAAACTGGTTTTAGGGCCTCCGGGGAAGAGGCACCGAACCCATACACACTCAATAAACGAATTGAATCGAATATACATACAATAGAAAAGGACCCTTCTAGAGGGTCCACTCACTTTGACAATCTGAGGAGGAAGGCTCTGTACTCTGATGGAGGCTTCCTCACATGGAAGAAGGAGTCCGAACTCACAGAAGGCCTGAGTAGGCGCTTGGTGAGGAGGAGCCCTGACCACCCCCCCTGAAAACAGATCCATCACATGGACCTGAACAGCACACGGAAGTCCTACCAACAGAGACGCGCACGGTGACGTACTCTATGGCGGGGGAATTCCTGTGGTGCACATGCCCAATATACCAGGCCGTGGGACCAGGAACTCCCTCCCCCCCCCCCCCCCCCCCCGTAACGTGCCGAACCGCCACGTGACGGGAACCTTGAAGGACAGGGGGTGTACCCCTGACCGACAGAACAATGGGGAGAGGAAAGGTTACCAGTTCACCCCTTTACGACCCCACACCCATGATACGACGTAACGACAAAAGAGAATATGACACAGTCATAGTCAGCTCTATGAAGCGTTTCACAGCTCCACACAGCGCATGAGCTAACCTGCTATCTGATTTTTACTAAGGAAAAACACAGAATAGAGAAGGCTCTAAGAACCCCGGTCCAACATACACATGTGCTTCTGTGGCCAGTACAACCCAGTTGTAGGTCACATGACACACACAACCCATCATCACCTACAAAAAATGGCAAAAACACTCAACAGAGGGACGCCGTTTTTTTCACAATGAGAGAATACATCATTCTTGATTAGTATCGACCACAGGCCTTGCTAAGCACACATGACAGCAACCAAACCAATTTCCCTTTAGGAAATAAGTTTCTCCAGCAGATTTAGCACAACCTCAGCAATCAAGCTAAGAGTTACATCGTATCCCTACCACACAAAAGACACAATTAATGCACAACATGTCTGATAGGAGGTGATAAAGTCCCCAGGGAACCGGGGGGGAAAAACACAATCCTCCTATTTTACCCTCAATACGGCCAGTTAAAACAGGAAAACCTGTTAATGTGTGAACTCACTGTTCATTGTCATTACAGTCTGAGAAAGAACATTCTTTTACTCACTTGTCACCAAGCATAGCTTCATAGGTTAGTTGCCTTAGTAGTGAGTACACGGTACACATAAACACCATGATGTTTCTCACACAACAACCAGATCAATACATCACAACCTGCACGGAGAAGCTAACTGCCAGTGACAAAAACAGCTCACACACAACCCGCAACGTATCCCAAATGCATTGCAACAACACACGTTTTGGGAAAAAAAACACCGTTATTCACAATACATTTAGCAAAGTAAAACCAGAAGACGTGTTATGAGGTCTGGCCAACCCCGTACCTACCCGGAACGCAGATCAGCGAAGTGCAGTCACAAGACACCGTAGAACACAGCCGTCCTGTGTTGTTCGACCCGGGCAGCGTCGCCGCTCCACCAGTCGCTACAGTCCTCTTTGTTGACGCAATCCCCGTCTAGGCTCAGGCAGGGTCGACGAACATCCCCTGTCAAGGACGACGTCGTGGTCAAGAGTGTAAAACATGTTAAAATCAAAGCACGTTCAACAGAATAGCATCAAGCTAACGGCTGCTCCGTTAGCTTGATCTAACGACGCACGCGATCAGAAGCGAGCTCCCGGCGGCGCGCGAGAAGCTAAGCTACCCCGCGCCAGGCCACTGACCGGCTAACCGTAAGCTATGAACATGTAAACAATGACATAACACTCACCCAGACAGGCCGCCGTTCTGAACCCTCCTCACTTTTTAAGAGAAAAGAGAAA
Organism: Notolepis coatsorum; assembly: GCF_963971535.1. Taxonomy (NCBI): domain Eukaryota; kingdom Metazoa; phylum Chordata; class Actinopteri; order Aulopiformes; family Paralepididae; genus Notolepis; species Notolepis coatsorum. The sequence continues at coordinate 189,385,345 of NC_140169.1, forward strand.
ACAAGACGTCAACACCGCTTCACAACGGTGACATTACCACGTCCGGCGGAATCAGCACAGTACCAACTGGCCTGTATAGCTGACTTTGAACATGAATCTGCCGCTATCGCACATTACATGCACATATCCCCTCGTGAAGGAATACTCTCATTTGGATATGAAAGATGGGGTCTTAACACGGTGACAGAGAGAATCCACTCGTCCAGAACACACAGGGATCACCAGTGTCAATGGTCGCGGCCCACTAGTTAAAACTATAATGGTCGCCAGACCAAGGCCTTCTGTCGCCTAGGCGGCTAAACAAAGGACCCTAGCCTGGGGCCGGTTTCCATAAACTTTGTCAAGTAGCCCCCATAGCACTAACAGACAAGTGGAGCCCGCCAGCAAACACTACTCACCCAACCTGGAACGCACCGCTCCTCACAACAGCGGCATGTCCGACAGTTCAGCTGTGGCCTGACAGGTTTCACCCCAACAAACACAGCAAGGAACTGCAGTTGAGAAGCATGCAGCGGCGTGCTCCCAATACGAAAACCGGTGGAGGGTTTTTAGAATGATCATCATCTTCTAGACACTCCAGTACGAAGACAATATCGCCGTATTTTCTCGAAAATAGTGAGAGAGAAAATAAAGATATGATGTCAACGTATCCTTGTTTCCCAAGCTGTTCCTAATCCAATTTCTTCCATCATGGTGTCAAGTGTGGGGATCTACCGAGGCACTTCTTCCTTGTGGTGAAAGCGAGAAGGAGGAGAGCAGGTGACCACACACCTGCTTATGAAGGTAAGCTGATGAGGGGTGTGGTCAGACTAATACTGGTATTAGAGGTACATTTGTGGTTTATTCAGTACGCGTGCACGTACGCGAGATAGTGCAGTAGCGATGCCAAGCTAAGCCACTAACGATACAGAACTGAGCACTGCCACCTCATTAGCCGTGTGTGTGTGTGTGTGTGTGTGTATTGAGCCGTACTGTGTTGTACCCATTCTGCAATCTGTTAAATAACGTTTTCTTTCATTCATGCTTTCATCCAGGTGCAGTTAAAACATCTGGCCCTTGTTGACAGAGAACGCGAGCTGTTGCAGGAGATGACTGCCGCCACAAAGCGCACATGCGCCGAGAACATGGATCTGTCGCTAGGCCCCTCCCCACCTGCAAGCAGAGATATCACGATGCACTACAGCTTTGATTACGCACAGCAGGTGAATATCCAATATAATGTTGCTTTTTGTTGTTAAAGGAAAACTTACAGGAACGTTTGAGTTGTATTTGGAGTGTATTTAGATAAGATGAGAGTGGGAGGAGAGAGGAGAGAGAAAATAGGAGAAGAGAGGAGAGAATAGGAAAAGAGAGGAGAATTTTTAATGTAAAAATAGTTCCTTATAGTTTTAGCAGTATTTTTTCATGAATCACTCGCCAAACATAAAAAATACTTGCATTTGGCTAGTAAAGTGGCCTAATTTCCTCCCCTGTTCCCTTATTTCAATGTCCCTTATTTCAATGTCCTTTTTTCTTTTTTCTCTGTCCTGCAGGTTCATTTTCCATCTCACCCTTTTCAAGTGGGTCCCATCTTTTTTCAAACACCGCGCAAATGTGGCCTGTTCGGTGTCCACTGTGAAGGGCTGACGAAGCAAGTGAATTACCTAATTGATGAAGGGATGTCAACTGGTAAAGGCAGCAATGCCGTTATCAGCTATGTGGATCATTTCTTCACCAACTATGGAGTTGGAGAAAAATCAGTGGACCTGCACTGCGACAATTGCTCCGGGCAAAATAAAAACAATTATGTCTTGTGGTATTTTGCGTGGCGTACTATTCACAAACTTCACCTGCAGCTTCCTCTCCACTTCCTAATTGCAGGCCACACTAAATTTGGCCCCGACTGGTGCTTTGGTTTGATAAAGCAGGTTTACAGGAAGACTGCGGTCGACACCCTGGCAGGCATCGCAGACATCGTCAGGAAAAGCTCTGCAGTGAAAGGAGTCAATATCCCCCAACTTGTCGGTCGCGAAGATGGCACAGTTTATGTTCCAAGCTACGACTGGCAGCAACATCTCGAGGCTTCTTCAAAAGATTCCCACAAATAAAGAAATACCAGCACTTCAGCTTCGATGCCAACAGTCCTGGCATGGTGACGGCGAAATTACACTGTGACGATACAGAGCCATTCACGTTTCAGCTGTTGAAAGACCCAAAACGCTACCCAACCATCTCTGGTTTTCCTGTCCTCCCCCCACCTGGTCTAGACAATGACCGACAGGAATATCTTTATAAGGAGATAAGACAATACTGTTCTGATGACGCAAAAGACATTACATGCCCACTCCCAACATCTAGAGCACCTCAGAACAAGAAGACTGTACGATGTTAGACACATGGATGTAGAGCACACACACACACACACACACACACACACACACACACTGTACTAGCAGTCACTTTAACATGAACACACACACACCCATGCTGCACACGCTCACAATGTAAGGTCACTTTAAAAAAATTAAACAAGAACAGGAGTGGTTCTTGTAGAGTAAAAGCTTTTGTAAAACTCATGTACATATACCTGATATGTCTTATTCTTATTACTTGTTCTTATTACTTGTATTATTGCACAATGTCGCATTCTCATCCTATTGGATTCTTATTATTGCATTCTTGACTTGACTTGATAGTATAGTAGTACTAGTATAGCATAGGGACATAGAATAATTGTATTGTTGTACCGGTACATCATACATGTACATTATATTTTTATTACTATTGTTTTATTGCACAATCGTAGCGGGCATGGCCAACCGCATTTCACTGTATGCCCTGGTATGCAATGAATAAAAAAAAATGTCACTTTAAACTAAATGGAAAGGTCACTTTAAAGGAAAGAACCGATGTGGTTCTTGTATAGTTTAGATTATTGTAGTATAGAATAATGACAGAGTTGAAACTGTATTAGCATGTCTATTTTTATCATGCACATCTTATGCCTTCTTATTACCTGTTTATGTATTTTATTATTAGTATTATTGCACAATCGATGCGGGCATGACCACCCGCATTTCACTGTATGCCCTGGTATGATATGCAACGAATAAAAAAAAATGTCACTTTAAACTAAATGGAAAGGTCACTTTAAAGGAAAGAACCGATGTGGTTCTTGTATAGTTTAGATTATTGTAGTATAGCATAATGACAGAGTTGAAACTGTATTAGCATGTCTATTTTTATCATGCACATCTTATGCCTTCTTATTACCTGTTTATGTATTTTATTATTAGTATTATTGCACAATCGATGCGGGCATGACCACCCGCATTTAACTGTATGCCCTGGTATGTATGTGACTAATAAACCTCTTGAATTGATTTGATATTGTCTGCTGATTTTCATCCAGTTGTCACATGAAAGGTTGGAACAATGATAATGATAATAATGAGGCTTGTGTCTATCACTCCGCTGGCCAGTTCTACCAACTATGCATTACAATTCCCTGCGGTCAACATAATTTCTTCCTATTTTGGTTGTAATTGTGTAATGATAGATGTATAACCTGAACACTGTACATATCTGTTTTCAGGAAACACTGGGCTATACAAAGAATATGCTGTGATGTCACATGAATGTATAAATATATGGCCATGCATTTAATCTCTCTCTTTTTTATAAAATCATTATAGCCAACATGCAATATATCCCATTGATTGGTACAATGGGACAGACATTTGTTTTATACAGCTATAACCTGCATTCTTTCAAAATATATCATTAATCAATAAAACAGATATTGGAATACATAAATAAAGGTTTTCAATTCAATAACTGAAATATACATTATTCAGACTAGTAGTTATATTACTACTACAATAGAAAATGTTTGATTTTGTATCTGATCTGTCAGCATGGCTGTCACAGCACTTAATTATGTTAATACTATTCAGGGGAGAGGTGTGGCTGGGAGGTATTGTTTACGCCCAGCAGAATCCTGGCAAAAGGTGTCAAATCTTTAAGAGCTGTTTTCTCTGCTTAGGTCTCTGGGGAAATAAGACTGCTACAAGATTTAAAATTAGCACATCACAATAATAACATTCTCAGATTTCAAAGTATGACACATCATTTGAAAGCTTACATTCTGTACTTTCACAATCTGGAAAAATCTGGAAAATGAAAAAATAGACATGTAGGCTATAGCACTGGTCGGGGTCACATATGCATGTACACATAAAACATATACATAGGTAAAGCACACGCACATATGGGTAGGTAGAACACACATATATATAGCACACGAGATAATGCACACACGTGAAAGCCACACTTATTTTATTTTATTTATTTTTATTTTCTATTGTCATTTCCTTATTTAATTTTTATTGTCTTTTTTTTTTTTTTTTTTTGCCTGTCTTGTGATGTTATTACTGTTGTTAGTGTCATTATTTTTATTATTGTTAACGGTATTGTATTGTGATGTCTTGTTCTATGTTGAAAATGTAAAAAAAAAACATTTATAAAAAAATAAAAATAAAAAATGTATTACATTTTTTTTTAAACCGAACGTTCGAACGTTCGTTCGATAAACCCTGGCGAACGTTCGAACCCTAAAAACAGGGTTCGGGGACAGCCTTAGTGTGTGTGTGTGTGTGTGTGTGTGTGTGTGTGTGTGTGTGTGTGTGTGTGTGTGTGTGTGTGTGTGTGTGTGTGTGTGTGTGTGTGTGTGTGTGTGTGTGTGTGTCTGTGTGTTTGCATTTCTGCATGCATGGATGCAGGAGGCTGATGACTTTGTCCTACAGCATGATGGTTTTAATGTAATTTCCTAAAAAGGCCTGTGGGCAAGAACAGGGATTTAAACACTCAGCATTGACAAGGGAGGTGGAGGGATTAACCCCTTGTGAGATCAGACATAAGAGGATGACCTATCTGAGACATGATGCCATCTGACCTCTCTGAGACATGATGCCATCTGACCTCTCTGAGACATGATGACCTCTGACCTCTCTGAGACATGATGCCATCTGACCTCTCTGAGACATGATGCCATCTGACCTCTCTGAGACATGATGACCTCTGACCTCTCTGAGACATGATGACATCTGACCTCTCTGAGACATGATGACCTCTGACCTCTCTGAGACATGATGACATATGACCTCTCTGAGACATGATGACATCTGACCTCTCTGAGACATGATGCCCTCTGACCTCTCTGAGACATGATGACATCTGACCTCTCTGAGACATGATGACCTCTGACCTCTCTGAGACATGATGACCTCTGACTTCTCTGAGACATGATGACATCTGACCTCTCTGAGACATGATGACATCTGACCTCTCTGAGACATGATGACCTCTGACCTCACCGGCCGGTGCATTTCTAACATTTAACATTAAGCAAATATGCCTGAGGGAATACTGTTGAACCTACATTAACAGCGTTTTCATATAATGCACATTAAAACAGTGTCTGTCCATAAAGATAACTGTCCATTAATTTAAGGGTGCAGAGGGCGCTGTTTTGTCTTGAATAGATCAAGCAAACTGGATTGTCTCTCTGGGAAATACATACAAAGTTCCTTTTTTATTGAATACCTGAGGGGAGTGGCTAAATAATTTATGTCACAGGTGTCGGAAAGGAGACGCACAAAAATGAGAGGAGAAGGGGCGCCAGAGTAACGCACTGCAGTGCAACACGGCCGTCCCGCGTTGGAACCGATTGTGTTAAATTGTATCTGAATCGGGAGATGATCTTATCTCCGTAAGTGTATTTCTCCGTCGCATAAAAGCTGGCTGGCAGTGCGCATAGAATAATCTACTCCAGTACTAGCTCCGCAAGTCTGTAAGCTTGCGCATAACGGAGTATAGAGAGAAGGCTCTATAGCAGAGGTCCCCAACCATCGGGTCGCAGACCAGTACCTGGCCGTGGATAATTTGGTACCAGGCCGCAAAGAAAGAATAAAGTTGTTTAAAAATTAAATATATTTTATTTTCATTAGTCTTCCAGGTACTTTTACTTAGAAAAATTGTCATTCCGCCTCACTCTGCCAGTCCGCCTCACTCCCGCGGAGAGGCTCGCGCTGCTGCCCTGTGTTAAAAGATTTTTTGTAAATGAACTATGAACATGTACTTTCATATCATGTAAAAGAAAATTTGGAAGATTACTCAACAAGACCCTAATGTCTGTGCCTGGTCACAAATACATGAACTGTCAGAATTTCAACACAGACTTATATGGTTCTTCAGTGCAAGGGGTTCAATTGTATCTATAGTTTTAAGCAGAATGATCAATGCCAATAATGTTTTAAAGCTGATGTTATATAGCAAAACATCATATCATACACTCATACAGTCTTCATAGTAGGGCTGGGCGATATGGCCTAAATATGATATCACGATATTTTCTGACCTTTCGGCGATACACGATACGCATCACGATGTTTTTCTTTTTTCCCCCCAAACAATTCATTATGAGGCTTACCAAGACAGTATTTGAGTTTGCAAGCTAACATTAAAGACAAAATAAAATACCCATGCATTTAGCATTTTTATATTATATATTAGATTTAGATTATTGGATTATTAGATTATATATTGCATATATTTAGCAATGAGATATTATATGATTTAGATACGAAATATGATGAATTGAAAATGGGGGACCCTGATGTAAACAAGACGAAAGTCTTTCTCTGGTCTGCATCCTCCAGTCCACTGTTGACTGTTGTT
>NC_140169.1:189394561-189474745 GCF_963971535.1 Notolepis coatsorum
ATCAGTGTGTGGCCGTGGGTCCTGTAAACGTAGGTTTAACGTTAGTTTGTTTACTGCAGTTATGTCAGAACGACAATCAACTAAGGTAACGTTACACTAGCAACTGCTCAAATAAAGCATATCCACATTTGCTGTCAAGTTAACGTTATGGTCCTTGCGGTCCCTCGACCACAAGGCTTTTCAACACTGGCCGTAACATTAGCTAACGTTCATTTAGCAGTATGTAATGTGTAACGTTTAGAATCAACGTGAAATGGCCCTGAATATATCAAATTATGTATTTCCCAGCTGCTAAAGATTGTAAGTCTATGACCAAAAATATATATCACTATGAATTGAAAATGGGGGACCCTGATGTAAACAAGACGAAAGTCTTTCTCTGGTGCTGCATCGTGAGTTACTTGGTACTCAGCACCACACTCTGACCAATATGTTTCCAGGGGCACTTCACCGAAACAAGCTCTCCAGGTGGCATCAGATGATATATTCATTCATTCATTCACATTTTGTATCATAATAATCATAACACAGCATCTGATACACTCACGTGTTCTGCACTTGGTGAGTAGACCATCGCCGTCAAAAGCGTGTAATTAGCACTTTTCAGAAGCTGTGCGGTCCGGTCGCGAAAACGCGAACACGGAAGCATGTACCGTTGGGTTTCGAATAGACACGGTCCGGTCTTGAACTTTCCATAATGTGTCTCGATAAATCCATTTGATTAGATCCAGCACTGAATGCATTTAGTGATTATTATCAATTTTCAATGACGACGATTGCCGATAGCCGTTTGGCATTTCCTTGATAACGGACATAGGACCCGTGATGTCACACGAATGCGACTGCTCTGGAAATGGTAGGTAAAAGTAATGGCGCCTCCCGCGGACGTTAAGTTGGTGAAGTTATTATTATAAGTCAAGAGCAAGACATTTTGATCGATTTCTTTTTTAGTTCATGTTATTAGATCAGGCAATTATTGTATACACATGAAGCACTAGATAGACTATTTGTTTAGTTAAATAGTTGTCATTCTATATTTATAAAGAAACATTCCCAGGCATCTCGCGGCACCCCTGGCAGCTCACCCGTTGAGAACCGCTGCAATAGACAGTGGTATCCTGAGGTAACGTTAAATACAGACAACGTTCGCTACAATTACAGTGGTATCCTGAGGTAATGTTAAATACAGACAACATTTGCTAGTCGAAAGGACTGGACACACACACGGACAAGTTAACATCAATCAATTAATTTATTACAACACAGGTAGTTTGAGCTGCCTCCGACCGCACCACGGGGCTATTATATTATATACGGCTTTGAGCTCTCTCTCTCTCCTGCTGATTCAAATCCACAGCTCTTCCTCCTCCTCATCACCGGCTGCCTGTGAAGCTGCACTCGCGCTGCGGTGTGTGTGTGTCTCTCCTATCCGTTGAAAACTAGCGTCCAGGTGTGCTCCTAAATGAAAAAATTTAGGAGCACACAAAGAAATTTAGGAGCACCCAAAAATATTTAGGAGCACAGTGAAAATATTTCAAGTAACAGAGTTTATTTTTTTTCCAAAAATAAATGTATATTTGTACTGTGCGTGCATGTGTTTAAATTAGCTCTTGCTACAACCCTGCATGTTTACATTTTGTATTTTGTACTTGATGTTCATTAACACTTTGAGTGCCACGCCGGGTTTTCCTTTTTACCCCCTGAATGCCACTATCGGCGCCAATGTTAACGTTAATATCGCCTAATCTATGTTTTAAATATTGTGTCTAATCTGCCCATCGCATTATCAAAGACTATTTTCCAGTCAGTGCTGTCAAGGCAGATTGGTTTTTTATCGCGTCATTTCTGTTTCAGAGCATTTAGAAAAGCACCCGTTTTGAGATAAAAAACAGCCCATTCTGGACCATTCTATGAAAATCGTCTTTTACTGGAATATTCCACAACGTTGATATTCGTCTGCCTTTTTATGAATCGTTTTCAAATAAACGCTAGATGATCAATATTATACGTGCACGCAAGCACATTCGGGCCGCTCACGGATAATCGCCGCGTTGATTTCCTCTTGGACTTTTACAGTGAAACCGAAAGAGCCCATTTCACAAAACAGCTTATAACTTCATCAAAATTAGTCTGATTATCCTAACACTGATAACATAGAGTCCTTACCTGACATCAGATGGTATCCAACTGGTATATTCCAATTCCTGATCACCATTTGAAAAAATCGATAAGTGTATAGATCCAACGCGATACAGTAGAACTCCATGATCAGCGGGGCTCAGAGGCTCCAGAATGAACTGTGGTAACCCCGGCTGGATCAGTGGACTGGAAAATGTGGAGTACCGGATTTTTTTCCCCATCCATTTTCATTGAGTCCATTCCAAAATCCCTCATGTCATCTGAAAGACGATAGGGGGCGCTTTTTTCCACATATGATCTCTGGCGGAGCTCGTGTATACTCGGGTAGGCTCGCGTGAGAAAAGAGAGCCAAATGTATTTTATTGACTCAAAATTACATATATTATTTATCCAAAACAAATGGTACAATTTAAATGTCCCCTAAATGATCAAATGTACTCCTTGCAACTATTTTCAAAGTAAATTGAAATTAAATTAACTTTAGGGGTAAAAAGAGAATAATTTACATCAGGCATCTATGCAGGCAGCATGGGAGGGCTTGACTGGTTTACCATCTGGCATCTATGGGGGCAGCCCAGAGGACTTGCATTGAAACCCCAGCTCATTCAGTCAGTCATTGAGTCAGCTCATTGTGCTCAGTGAGTTAGCTGCAATCAGACCAGGAACGTGATGACCCAATGGTATGTTTACATTTACCTTCCCTGCTTGCTTAATGTGCATGTGCCCTGCTTGATTATGTGCTCTGCTTGCTTTATGATTATGTGCTCTGCTTGCTCTGTTCATGTGCTTTGCTTATGTTAGCTGTTAGCTCCCTAGCATATTAACTAGCATGTTAGCTCTGCTCAACATGAAATGTTTGTAGCATGTTAGCTCTGCTCAAAATGCTATGTTTGTAGCATGTTGCTCAACATGCTATGTTTGTAGCATGTTAGCTCTGATCAACATGAATGTTTGACATGCGGCCCCAGTGCACCCTGGGAAATGGTGTTTTTGTAGGCCTGTAATGTCTGGCATTACAACAGTTTGAATATATTGTTTGAACATTTTGATGCATGACATTCATGACATGGTTAAGTTTAACACTTTGATCGCCATGGTTAAATTAATAATTTACCATCCCTCACCAGCTCTATTTGTCTATGGAGAAGTTCCCCTTCTTTGCAGGGCTATAACTTTTTAAATTGTATTGCTAAATTGACATTATTATGGCCCATTCAATGTCTTATATCTATTGTTCAGGGTGTAGCAACGTTATACTTTTTCATTCACATATTCATACTAAAATACGGTCTAAAGTATAAGTATGTTTTTATCGTTTTCTGCAGCTTTCTCCAGAACTTGATTTATAGCCCTAAATGCATTATATTGATGATCAAATACAGTTTGGTACGCTGAATCTTACGCTGAATCTTACCGTAGCTTCCTCGGGCCGTTGGGCGATGAGCGTGGAGCAGAGATATTCCTATTATGGGATGTATAAATACCCGATCAATTTCCAGGTTGTATAATAGTATATACGTCCAAATCATGTTGTTTATCGAGTTATTTGCACCGATCGGTGTTCAATGTGTCAAGATGGAGTCCCTCTAACGATAGCGAGTGCCCGGACGAAATATGGGTGAGCTGAGCACCACTTCATCCACAGATCACTTCCTGTTGGGCGATCTGCCGATCGGCCAACTGATGGCGCTCTTGAACCGTTAGAGTTGAGTGGAGCTCAGCAGTATATCTCAGGTCCCCGGGGGAGAAATATGATTTCGATCACAGATTTTTGAAATATTGATATCAAAGACGTGTTACGGCGTCTTCGGCAGAATGAGCATGGCAGGGAATGATGAGTTTCGGCATCTCCTGCGATTAAAGTGTTAAAGAACAATGTTGATTGGTGTAATAAATAAATAAATAATATATATATATATATATATATATAATATAGGTTATATGTGGTATGTTGTGTATATATATATATATATATATATATATATATATATATATAGATAGATAGATAGATAGATAGATAGATAGATAGATAGATAGATAGATAGATAATAAATAAATATATATAATATAGGTTATATGTGGTATGTTGTGTATATATATATATATATATATATATATATATATATATATATATATATATATATATAGATAGATAGATAGATAGATAGATAGATAGATAGATAGATAGATAGATAGATAATATATATATATATATAATATAGGTTATATGGTGTGTATATATATATATATAATAAATAAGAATAATACAAAATGTCAAATGTATTGGTAAATGCTGAATGAATGTTCTTAATGAAAATGCATTTGGTAATTGTTTATTTGAATGAACTGATAATATAGGCTAAATGTATTAATGTTAACTATAATTTATGGTATTATTATAGCCTATGTATTTATGTTGATGTTGAAACATTTCCTTTCATACCCTTTCAGGTGTATAACCTGCTATTGTGACTGCTATTGTGACCAGAAAGACCAGAGACAGAGAAGTCAGAGGAATAACGACCTGTTGAATGCAACTACGGTTCAATAGATTAAATTAGTTTAAGATATTGAACTGTAGTTACATTCAACAGCTAGTTATTCAATAGATTAAATTAGTTTAAGAATAAAAAATTTCAAAAAAGAAATGTTTTAAGAGAATCTCAAATACATTATTTTATTTAAGTGTAGGCTATAGTTAATTTTTTTTTTTTTTACAGTTTTTGTATTTTTCTAACATGCCTAACATAATCAGAAATGTCAAGTTGCATGTTGGTATTCTAACCAGCTTAGTTATGTTGCATTTCCAATTTATTTATTTAAATTATAAATGGATCAGGGATCGATAAGGGAATCGACAAAGAATCGGATCGATAAGCAGAATCGATAATGGAATCGTATCGATAAAATCTTATCAATTCCCATCCCACAGTACACACATATAGTACACATTACAGTACACATTACAGTATAGTATACCTGCAGTATATAATAGTATATAGTACATAATAGTGTATACAGCACATATATAATGTGATGTGAGATATATAGTACATGATATATACAATACAGTACCATAATATAATAGCATATACTGCAAATATAGTTCAATATAATATACAAATTAATTATAATATGATTATATAATGTAATATGATATAACGTATAATACAGTATCATACGTATTTCTTTTTTTATTAATATGCAATTAAAGCTCTTGTTCCCTTCTGTACCTATCAAAAATAGATTTTTTTAGTCTAGATTTGAATTGATTTATATTTTCACAATATTTTAGTGCATCCTCTAGCCCATTCCACAGTAAGAGGAGATACACATTATTTTCAGGTTGGTTTTCATCACAGGTTTTTTGAAGTTCAATGGTCCTCTGAGGTTGTATCCCCCCTCTTTATCCAGAAATGTGCTTCTTACATTTACCGGTAAATGGGGAGGAAATTAGGCCACTTTACTCGCCAAATGCGAGTATTTTTTAGGTTTGGCGAGTGATTCATGAAGACCACTCGCCAGTCTGGCGACTAGTAAACAAAAACAAAAAAAACATTCTGCAATCACGGTCACTGGCAAACGGTGCGCGTCTTCTGAGTGCTCGCTTTAGTTGACAGTGCCACGAGAGCACTGCACAAGACACGCGGACATATAGAATGTTTAATAAAAGTTCCCGCAGTACTGGCCAACCCGCAGACATATATAATGTTTAATAAAAGTTCCCGCAGTACGTTAAACACAGCAGAAGATGGAAAACAGACAGACTGACCAACGGGGAACTGCATCCAACCCTAGTACAACCCTCGAGTCTAAGGCAAGGACACATTTAAATCACAGAGGTGTATGTTAGTCTATTGGAACTGTATACACAGGGAGTGAAATTAACTTTTTGACTCACCGGCCAGTGGCGGGTAGATGGGAAGAATCTACCCGCCAAGCAGATTTCTTACCTGCCAATTTTTTTTTTAATAAAATATATATATTATATAATCATACTTGTAGTTGTATTATCTGCGAGACATCGCCATCTCGCTGTCTGCAAACAGCTCCACTGTCTGTGTGTATACTCAAGTGGCCTCCAGCTCCAGCAAGGATTCTCCGGCGCTACAGCTGGGCCCTAAACTCTTACATTCAGCATGAAAGGATTCTCCTGCGCTGCACCTGGACCCTAGTCAGCAGCCCGCATGCTGATGCGATGTAACTGGACACTTGCTGCAGTTGTTGATGTCGGGAGCTATGAGTAGTTAGCCAGTTGGATAACGTTACACAATGCCTCATGTATTAAACTAAGTGAATAGTTGACTGGGTCATTTTGTAACAGTAGCTAACATCAGCTCACGGAGGTCTCTCTGACTAGACTAACGTCAGTCACGGTGACTGTGTGTTTACATGCAGCATACAGAAACAGGTAGGGGAGGTTTAGGAGCAGCAATGCGCTGCGTCACTGTGTCTGTGCTCAGACAGCGAGTGAGAACTCCGCTCAGAATTGGATCATGATTTTCGGTTTTCACATGACCATTTGATTGGTCGCCACACGGCGGGCAGACCTCATAGTGGGAGGCACCAAACGTATAAACTGAGCGCAAATGGCGGGTGGCGCTCTCTAGTTTCGCCCCCTGTGTATACAGTAGTTAGCTTCTAGTTAGCGTTTTAGCTATATAGCTGCTTGCTAGCTAACGTTAGCCCTGTGTGTGTGTTTATATTGACATTGTCAAAAACGTGTATTATGGTTCCTTTATACAGGTTCTGTTTTGTAATGGCTCTCGCTCGGCGTCACTCTCTGCACTGTACCTCGCTTGTGCACGCGCACTGAATAAAAATTCCACAATGTACCTTTACATCCCAATATTCGTCTGACCACACCCCTATCAGCTTACCTTCATAAGCAGGTGTGTGGCCACCTACTCGCTTCCTTCTTCGCTTTCACCACAAGGAAGTGCCTGGTAGATCCCCACTTGACGAGGTTGCTAGTTGAAGAAAGTTGAGACGAGTTTACATTGTGCTTATTTTTTTCTTCTCTCATAAATATTCAAGAGAAAAATCTAAGTCATAATGTCTACTTCGGAGAGTCGTAGAACCACTCTTCACCAGCGGTTCTCCATTCCCGCCTCCGTCGTGCGTTCTGGTGCGGGGCTGTTGCCGCTTTCGTGGTCGGCAGCCACGCCCGGTAGGCATTCGATGGGTAGTTTGCCTCTCCGAGGAGCCAGTGCACCGGTGCCGTCGACTCTGCGATGGCCTGGTCCTGGCTCTGGTTCCGGGGAATCGTCCGTTGTTGAACGGCCGGTTCCGTTGGTTCCGGAGGATTTGAGACGCAAGCTTTTTGCGTCTGCTCGGTCCTGTCGCAAGATGGTATCCTGCAGACGTGAACGGCCTGGGTTTGGGGAATTGCTGGAGACCAGCGAGGATGCGTCGGCCTCTAGTTGTCCAATGGAAACAGAGGACTACATGGTAGAGGCGGACAGGTTCTTGTTTGAAGGCCCAGTAGAGACGAATATCCCACCCGTCCAGGTAACACTGGAGGGGGGTGATATGTCTCCTTGGGGCGCCTTGTTCGAGGATGTCGGGGAAACCCCTCTGCGTCTTCAGCAGGATGCCCTACTATCAGCCACATCAGACTGTGGCTCCTTAACCAGTCGCAGCCTGCTGCATGTGAGGGATGCGGGTTCGGTGGAGGAAAGTCTGCAGGGGGAACTGCAGGCTTTGTTCCCCGAGCTTATGGCGGTGGCGGCCGCTGCAAACGGCGTGCCGCTGTCGCAGCCACTGCCTGCTCCTGTCCCCGATGATTTAATAGGTCATCTCTGGCAGCGTCGCCCGGTGAGAGGGGTGGACGTTGTCTACCCATTTTTTCCTCCGGTTCCTCCGCCGTGGCTGCCAATACCTCCATCGCCACTGCTGGCCCATCGACGAAGGCCAGGAGGAGAGACGGTGCTGCTGCTGTAGCCGGCCCATCTACGACCGGGGGTGACGGTAGGGATCGACGAGACCAGCAACCGATTGCCTACCGTCCCTCCGGGGCTTCTCGGGGTGGCAAAGCCCGAGCGGCTCGAGGCAGCAGACGCCGCTAGACAGTGACTTTTTTCCCCATGCGGTCCGCACTGTTTACCCCTCCCCGGCCCTATCATATTATTTGTTAATTAAATAAAAAGTCCCCTAAAGGGGGACTGTATTTTTTGGTTAAACAAACTGTGTGTTTCTTCACCAAAATATGATAAGGTTGAAAAGTGTGAATCTACATTGGTATACATTGATGGATGAGTTACGGGACCTGGGCTTGAACTATGACCTCTGCCAGTGGGTCTTGGACTTCCTGACGGGCAGACCCCAGGTGGTGAGAGCAGGCAACTGCACCTCCTCATCCATCACCCTCAACATAGGGGCCCCCCAGGGCTGTGTTCTGAGTCCCCTCCTCTACTCCCTGTACACACACGACTGTGTGGCTCAGCGGAGTAGCAACACAATCATCAAATTTGCTGACGACACAGTGGTGGTGGGCCTGATCTCTGCCAACGACGAGAGGGCCTACCTGGAAGAGGTCAAGGTCCTGGCGGGATGGTGCCAGGAAAACAGCCTCTCCCTGAACATCAGCAAAACAAAGGAGATGATTGTGGACTTCAGGAGGTCGGGGGTCAAGGACTACAGCCCCCTCAGCATCGACGGGGCACCGGTTGAGAGAGTCAACAGCTTTAAGTACCTTGGAGACTACATATCCGAGGACTTGACATGGACCACACACATTGACAGTGTTGTGAAGAAGGCACGATAACGCCTCTACTTCCTCAGGCGCGGAAGTTCCAAGTCAGTCAGAAGATCCTTAAGAACTTCTACTCATGTACAATAGAGAGCATCCTGACTGGCAACATCACCTCCTGGTTTGGGAATAGCACTGCACAAGACCGAAGCAGACTACAAAGAGTGACACATTCAGCCGAACGCACAATTGGAGGGGGGCTCCCCACCCTCCAGAACATTTACAACAAGCGGTGCAGGGGCAAGGCTAAGAGAATCATTAAAGACTCCAGTCACCCGAACAACTGCCTCTTTGAACTGCTGCGGTCAGGCAAGCGATACCGGAGTTTCAAGGCGAGCACAGAAAGACTCAGAAGAAGCTTCTATCCCCAGGCCATCAGGCTGCTCAACGAACAATGAACACTACACAACAACAACCATCAAACGCACATAGCACACACATCCACACGCACACACTCACTTTAAACAAACACACTGTAGCACCCACTCCCCACACTTTATAGCACACACTCACTTTAAACAAACACACTGTAGCACCCACTCCCCACACTTTATATTTATTGATGAAGGATTGCACTACAACTCGTACACCTTACTGTAAATTGCACCTAAATTGTACCTCATCCCATTTCTGCTTTGCACTATATAGTATTGTACATTAGTACACTGCATAGTATTGTATATTATATGGTAACTCAGTTACGTCTATTCTGCATCGAACATTGTACATATGTCTATACTGAACACTGTGACCTCATTTTCTACTTATAATTTACATGCTATACTATGTTATTTGATACTATCTTGTCTAGCACAGTCTCTGGAGCGTAACAGTAAGAAGCATTTTGTATGAAAGTATTCTGTACTTCTGTATGACAACTATTAAATAAACTTGAAACGTTCGTGTTATGAGATTAAAGCAAGGTCTGCAGCTTTCACGCGGTTATAGAAGGGTTTCTCTCTCGGCCTGACGCTCCACATGCAGGTAGAAGCTGGTTGTATGGTCTGTTGCTTACACACAAAGTAATGTTGAACTACAACACTGTTGTGTTAGTTGCAGTAATGCTCGTAT
This sequence comes from Notolepis coatsorum, assembly GCF_963971535.1. Classification (NCBI taxonomy): domain Eukaryota; kingdom Metazoa; phylum Chordata; class Actinopteri; order Aulopiformes; family Paralepididae; genus Notolepis; species Notolepis coatsorum. The sequence goes on from NC_140169.1 coordinate 189,404,523, forward strand.
ACACACGTTCCACGGCCTAGCCGTTATGCTCTCTATCAGTGTTTTTCTATGTACAACATGGAATGCGGGTGTGGGATTCACACATGCACACGACTTGGTTTTGTTGTAAACGCTGTTCACATTCTGTGGGTAGCATGCATTGTAATAGCTTGCGCTATTCATTGGCTTCTACCAAAGGTTTTCTGGGGAATTTCGGTCTAAATCATCTGTGGAAGGGGTGACTGGATGTAAAAATATGAACAGTTTTTACCCCTGGCTGTGTAGACTGGGATTCATACTGTTGGTGCTTCCTTCTTTTTTATTAAAAAGAGTTGGAGTTAGGAAGCACCACACCCCTCTTGTCGTTCCCCTGGGCGCCTTGGGGATTCACTGAAAGGTCTAAATAGCCTGTTCATTGATGTGGTTGTGTCCCGACGCACGTTAAGTGCTAGCTCGGGGTGTTCTGTTGAAGATCAGGCGGGTGACTAGCACGCCTTGGTTGCTTGTGGTTAAAACAGCGTTTTTATAAAGCAACTGGGATGGAGGTTTTTTCCTCTTCCGACGGCCTGTATTGGTTCAAGTTTCTTTAATAGTTGTCATACAGAAGTACAGAATACTTTCATACAAAATGCTTCTTACTGTTACGCTCCAGAGACTGTGCTAGACAAGATAGTATCAAATAACATAGTATAGCATGTAAATTAGAAGTAGAAAGTGAGGTCACAGTGTTCAGTATAGACATATGTACAATGTTCGATGCAGAATAGACGTAACTGAGTTACCATATAATATACAATACTATGCAGTGTACTAATGTACAATATTATATAGTGCAAAGCAGAAATGGGATGAGGTACAATTTAGGTACAATTTACAGTAAGGTGTACGAGTTGTAGTGCAATCCTTCATCAATAAATATAAAGTGTGGGGAGTGGGTGCTACAGTGTGTTTGTTTAAAGTGAGTGTGTGCTATAAAGTGTGGGGAGTGGGTGCTACAGTGTGTTTGTGTGTTTGTTTAAAGTGAGTGTGTGCGTGTGGATGTGTGTGCTATGTGCGTTTGATGGTTGTTGTTGTGTAGTGTTCATTGTTCGTTTAGCAGCCTGATGGCCTGGGGATAGAAGCTTCTTCTGAGTCTTTCTGTGCTCGCCTTGAGACTCCTGTATCGCTTGCCTGACCGCAGCAGTTCAAAGAGGCAGTTGTTCGGGTGACTGGAGTCTTTAATGATTCTCTTAGCCTTGCCCTTGCAACGCTTGTAGTAAATGTTCTGGAGGGTGGGGAGCCCCCCTCCAATTGTGCGTTCGGCTGAACGTGTCACTCTTTGTAGTGTGCTTTGGTCTTGTGCAGTGCTATTCCCAAACCAGGAGGTGATGTTGCCGGTCAAGATGCTCTCTATTGTACATGAGTAGAAGTTCTTAAGGATCTTCTGGCTGACTTGGAACTTCCTTAGGCGCCTGAGGAAGTAGAGGCGTTGTCGTGCCTTCTTCACAACACTGTTAATGTGTGTGGTCCATGTCAAGTCATCGGATATGTAGGCTCCGAGGTACTTAAAGCTGTTGACTCTCTCAACCGGTGCCCCGTCGATGCTGAGGAGGCTGTAGTCCTTGACCCCCGACCTCCTGAAGTCCACAATCATCTCCTTTGTTTTGCTGACGTTCAGGGAGAGGCTGTTTTCCTGGCACCATCCCGCCAGGACCTTGACCTCTTCCAGGTAGGCCCTCTCGTCGTTGGCAGAGATCAGGCCCACCACCACTGTGTCGTCAGCAAATTTGACGATTGTATTGCTACTCCGCTGAGCCACACAGTTGTGTGTGTACAGGGAGTAGAGGAGGGGACTCAGAACACAGCCCTGGGGGGCCCCTATGTTGAGGGTGATGGATGGCACCATCCCGCCAGGACCTTGACCTCTTCCAGGTAGGCCCTCTCGTCGTTGGCAGAGATCAGGCCCACCACCACTGTGTCGTCAGCAAATTTGATGATTGTGTTGCTACTCCGCTGAGCCACACAGTCGTGTGTGTACAGGGAGTAGAGGAGGGGACTCAGAACACAGCCCTGGGGGGCCCCTATGTTGAGGGTGATGGATGAGGTGCAGTTGCCTGCTCTCACCACCTGGGGTCTGCCCGTCAGGAAGTCCAAGACCCACTGGCAGAGGTCATAGTTCAAGCCCAGGTCCCTTCAAGCCCAGGTTATCGACGGATTCTCGTTCATGTCTGGGGGATGATGACGGAATGGATCTAAACATATGTAGAGGGGTCTCACGCCCTTGGGGTGGGCCACCAGGCGCGGTTCGCACCGACTGTCTGGGTGGCGCCTTCTTTTCATGTTTTAAGATCAACACGCCTATCTGCCCCTTCTCCTGGAGTAGGCATGTCGGCGTGGTTAGGGCACGGGACTGGTTCTGGTCACGCTGGTCCAGGTCAGTTAAACCTGTTGTCCGCCGGGGATGCAGATCTGCTGTTCTGGTACCCTGAGGGACTTGTGCTTTTTTCGGGGGGGAAAATGCCAGGTCGGTCCGGGTATCGCAGGGTTAGGCGCTATGGAGACCCTTGTTGGGTACATATTGTACTCTGCACTGTCGTAATGGCTTACGGTCATGCCAACCTGTACACGCCCGATCTTGTTCGATCTCGGCCGCTACGCTGGTTTGGTCCTGGTTAGTACTTGGTTGGGAGACCGCCTGGGAATACCAAGGGCAGTGTGCTTGGGGCTGGTTCTCCATTCTTTTCGCTCCTCTTTCACGCATGGCGTGGAGGGGGCTGTTGGGGTGGTCTTAGACCTCCTCTGGTAACTCTGTGCTTCCCGTGCCGCCGGGCCCGGTCCGAAGTACTGTTCGTTGACCCATAGGCCTGGGAATCTGGGATAACCCCCTTTTTTGAGAAACTGCAACACTTGTACTGCGGTATGACACCCGCAGGTGTGTTTTGGAGTTTTTCCTGAGGGGTTATAGGAACAACCACCGCATAGGGTAACGACATGGTGGTTGGTTCTCTGGTGTGTTGGAGCAGTGTCAACTCCCGGGTTGTCCGGTTGAGTGTGCCCCTGCATGTTCATGACGTCTGCCAATCATGTCAGCCTTCTCTGCCTCAACCCCTCTGGGTGGGTTTTTTTTAAAGGAGGCTTTGTCATGGTGATCAACAACGCCAGCATACGCCCCTTCCGCCGGGGCGGCTGTTTTCAGCTGACTCCTTTGGCGCCTGTCTCGTCCGCAGTGCTCCAGGCTCGGGTTACAGCATGTTGCCTGGTTTCCCCGGTACGCTGCCTGCTTCCGTTGGTTAACCTTGAGTGTTACGGCCGTGCTGACTGCCTGTTCTGCAGGGTCAGTATGCCAGGCGGTGTGCTGTTGGGGGGAAAGGGCCCGCTCTTGGAGGGGCCTGATCCGAATACGCTGGCGATGTGGGGGGCGGTGTCACTAAGTGACCACCTGGTGGGGTCTTGATGCCTGGCGTCATTGACCTCTCCGGGCCCCCGTTTTCCAGGGGATCCAGTCCCTTTGGTGGGTCTGTGTCTTCCTTCGCGCTCCGCTGCTACGGCCTTGCCACGGGGTTGGGTTTGCTCTTGACCCCGTGATTTCTGGGGGCAGTAACGAGGTTGTTCCTTCCGTTCGTTCCCGGGTGGCATGCGGGTTGTGCGTGTGTGTAGTCGTGGGGTCAGGCCACGGTCTGCTCACCCTGTGCGTTGAGTTGCTTAAGTGCCTCTTCGCACGGTCGGGTCCGTCGCCCTCCCGGGAACCTCCAATAGGGGGGGTGCCCTCCATTAGGGGGGGTCGGGGGGGATCGGTCCTCCCCGATCTGATGGTTGTGGGGGGCCTCAGCAGGGTATATTTGTCGGCCGATGGCTCTCGCTCGGCCTCCCTTGTGCAGAGAGTGACGCCGAGCGAGCCATTACGAAACAGAGCGATAGGTTATAACTATAACCAAGTTCTGTGAGTAATGGTGACGCTCGGCGTCCGACGCCGCTGCAGCCCTTGATCTCACCTTGTGGTGAAAGCTTGGGAAGGAGGCGAGTAGGTGGCCACACACCTGCTTATGAAGGTAAGCTGATAGGGGTGTGGTCAGACGAATATTGGGATGTAAAGGTACATTGTGGAATTTGTATTCAGTGCGCGTGCACAAGCGAGGTACAGTGCAGAGAGTGACGCAGAGCGTCACCATTACTCACAGAACTTGGTTATAGTTATAACCTATCGTTATCTGTGGTAAACAGCTCACAGACCCCATCCCTCTCCAAGTTGGTGTTAAAACTGGTTGTCCGTGGAGTGCTGTTAATTTTGTTATAGCAATAAACCAGTGGTTGAAGTGGCTCTGTATGTGTGCCCCCGCTAATGTCATTTCCCCTAACCCCGCACAGGGGTATGCAGACGATGTACAGGTTGCCTCATATCATGCGGCTGAAATAAACACCATGCTCTCCAGAACCGACTCCTTTTTGGAGTGGTCTGGATTAGAGGTTAAGGATTCAAAATGTGCAGTGTTTTATGAAAGGCGGAGTGGGGGAAACCGTTGGTATCACTCAAGCACAGACACAATACCTGCATTCGCAATTGGCAATAAACCCATTACAGTCTATTCACGTCATCAGAGATACACATACCTGGGTCACAAGTTTAATGTGGCAGGTGAGTGGAAAGAACAGGTAGATGAAATCATCTCTGAATACACCAGCAGACTTGATTTAATTCATGCATCACCACTTCCACTCATCATGAAACTTGAGGCAATCAGAGTAATGGCATTGGCCAAAGTACAACATCTGTTCTCCAAAGTACATATTCCACGAAAATCACTACATGATTTGACTAATAAAACCATACACCTAGTGAGACAATGGACTGGCCTCAATACACACACAGAACGCATAATTAGATTTCACAGTAAACGTGAGGGTGGACTGGGTGTTCCCAATTTTGAATGGGCATATATTGCTACACGGCTCTCCCATCTGTTGAATATGCTGAACAGTGATGACCAGTATGTGAGAACGCTCGCCCGTTCTTCTCTTTTCTTGGACCTAAAAAGACGTAAGGTCCCCCTGGCGCGTGGTTCGGACCCTAACTTCCTAGGCTTCAAGAGAAAGCCGAATGGAAAGCTGGACAGTCGCTCTCCTGGCTTCGGTGTGTGGTCAGACTGGCCGGACCTTAATGACATGTGTTGCTGGGCTGATGTTACCCTGGAGTGGGTGGGGTCTAACTCTGAGGCAGTGGCTGTCTCAGAGAATATTATATCTGACCCCAGTATCTCAGTCAGAGCATCTATGTCTGTGTGTGGAATGGATCACCAACTTCCACTGACTAATGCCCTGAGTTGAGACTGCAGGGGAAGATTGCGTGTCTCCCTGCTGCGGACCATTCTGTCTCTCACTCTGTGTTCAAAAATGTTGCCATAGATGAGTGCATTGTTGTCTTTACTCTGAAAGCAAGATTACAGGTCTTACCATCTAAACTGAATCTCTCCATCTGGTTTCCAGGCAGTCACGCTCCTTACTGTATTCATCATGACAATAACCAAATAGCTGAAACCATGTCCCACATCTTAAATCGTTGCCATGTATACAGGGGCCTCTACATAAGTAGGCATGACAGAATAGTAGATTTGATAGCGAAAGATATCTCTCTTATTTTTAGGTCCTCCATCACGCTGTTTAAACATTCTACTGTGAAGCCAAGCATGTTCAACCTGTGCAATGATGATTCCATGTTCTCTAGTATTACAGCTAACACCCCTGATGTATTTGTGGTAAATGAACACCTTAGGGAGGTGTCCATTCTTGAGGTTGGCTGTACTTTTGACTACAGCTTAGAAGAAGCCTTCCTAACAAAAATGCTGAAATACCAACAGCTACAGCAGACCATCTCACAGCTAGGCTACAGATGTAAACTCCTAGTTTTTATCTTTGGCAGCCTAGGGCATGTGCACAAGTTGGTTGTGAGGGGCCTACAAATAGCCGGTCTCCCCAAAAGGAAGGCCAAGCAGTTAGCCAGGTACTGCTCAGTATCAGCTATTATAGGAAGCCGCTCAATTTGGAGGAGGCGCTGTTACCTTTTCCCATGATTCTGCCGTCCATGCACCTTGTACCTGACTGTTCTTCATAATTTTCTGATTGCACTCGCATTGTTTATGTCCTTTGTATGAGGCCTCCTTGTACTTCTGTTTATGTGGACATAAATAAACATTTCAAATGTGTGTGTGTGTGTGTGTGTGTGTGTGTGTGTGTGTGTGTGTGTGTGTGTGTGTGTGTGTGTGTGCGCGCGCGCGCGCTGGTCTTCTGAAAGACCAGAGACAGAGAAGTCGACCTGTTGAATGCAACTACGGTTCAATATATTAAATTAGTTTAAGAATAAAAAAAATTCAAAAAATTAATGTTTTAAGATAATCTCAAATACATTATTTTATTTAAGTGTAGGCTATAGTTTTTTTTTTTTTTTTTTACAGTTTCTGTATTTTTCTGACATGGGGGCTCAACAATAAATGACAATCAGAAATGTCAAGTTGCATGTTGGTATTCTAACCAGCTTAGTTATGTTGCATTTCCAATTTATTTATTTAAATTAGAAATGTAGCAGGGATCGATAAGGGAATCGATAAAGAATCGGACCGATAAGCAGAATCGATAATGGAATCGTATCGATAAAATCTTATCAATTCCCATCTCACAGTACACACATATAGTACACATTAAAGTACACATTACAGTATAGTATACCTGCAGTATATAATAGTATATAGTACATAATAGTGTATACAGAACATATATAATGTGATGTGAGATAGTACATGATATATACAATACAGTACCATAATATAATAGCATATACTGCAAATATAGTTCAATATAATATACAAATTAATTATAATATGATTATATAATGTAATATGATATAACGTACAATACAGTATCATACATATTTCTTTTTTATTAATATGCAATTAAAGCTCTTGTTCCCTTCTGTACCTATCAAAAATAGATTTGTTTAGTCTAGATTTGAATTGATTGATATTTTCACAATATTTTAGTTCATCCTCTAGCCCATTCCACAGTAAGAGGAGATACACATTATTTTCAGGTTGGTTTTCATCACAGGTTTTTTGAAGTTCAATGGTCCTCTGAGGTTGTATCCCCCCTGTTCTGTTCCGTTAGTGGCTCTGCTTGGCATCACACTGCACTATCTCGCGTACGTGCACGCGTACTGAATAAACCACAAATGTACCTCTAATACCAGTATTAGTCTGACCACACCCCTCATCAGCTTACCTTCATAAGCAGGTGTGTGGTCACCTGCTCTCCTCCTTCTCGCTTTCACCACAAGGAATAAGTGCCTCGGTAGATCCCCACACTTGACACCATGATGGAAGAAATTGGATTAGGAACAGCTTTGGGAAACAAGGATACGTTGACATCATATCTTTATTTTCTCTCTCACTATTTTTCGAGAAAATACGGCGATATTGTCTTCGTACTGGAGTGTCTAGAAGATGATGATCATTCTAAAAACCCTCCACCGGTTTTCGTATTGGGAGCACGCCGCTGCATGCTTCTCAACTGCAGTTCCTTGCTGTGTTTGTTGGGGTGAAACCTGTCAGGCCACAGCTGAACTGTCGGACATGCCGCTGTTGTGAGAAGCGGTGCGTTCCAGGTTGGGTGAGTAGTGTTTGCTGGCGGGCTCCACTTGTCTGTTAGTGCTATGGGGGCTACTTGACAAAGTTTATGGAAACCGGCCCCAGGCTAGGGTCCTTTGTTCAGCCACCTAGGCGACAGAAGGCCTTGGTCTGAAGACCATTGTAGTTTTAACTAGTGGGCCGCGACCATTGACACTGGTGATCCCTGTGTGTTCTGGACGAGTGGATTCTCTCTGTCACCGTGTTAAGGCCCCATCTTTCATATCCAAATGAGAGTATTCCTTCACGAGGGGATATGTGCATGTAATGTGCGATAGCGGCAGATTCATGTTCAAAGTCAGCTACACAGGCCAGTTGGTACTGTGCTGATTCCGTCGGGTGTGGTAAAGTCACCGTTGTGAAGCGGTGTTGACATCTTGTTTTCTCTCTTCTCTTAAAAAGTGAGGAGAGGTTCAGAACGGCGGCCTGTCTGGGTGAGTGTTATGTCATTGTTACATGTTCATAGCTTACGGTTAGCCAGTCAGCTGTTAACTGCTGCGTTAGCCTGCTGGATCGCTGCATGGCCTGCTTAGGGCCTACTATTAGCCAGTCAGCTGTTAGCTGCGGGGCTAGCATGTCGTGGTCGCTAGGTAACGTTAGCTTGCTGCTTTAGGCCATGGCTGGCGCGGGGTAGCTTAGCTTCTCGCGCGCCGCCGTGAGCTCGCTTCTGATCGCGTGCGTCGTTAGCTCGGCGTCTCGCAAGCAGAAGCAGTAGCACCCGAACGGTTGGAGCGGCCGTTAGCTTGATGCTATTCTGTTGAACGTGCTTTGATTTTAACATGTTTTACACTCTTGACCGCGACGTCATCCTTGACAGGGGATGTTTCGTCGACCCTGCCCTGAGCCTGGACGGCAAGGTTGCATCAACGGGGGACTGTAGTACGGGTTGGGGCGGTGACGCTACCCAGTTCGGACAACACAGGAGCGGCTGTGTTCCTACGGTGTCTGTGACTGCACTTCGCTGATCTGCGTTCCGGGTAGGAACGGGGTTGACCAGACCTCATAACACGTCTTCTGGTTTTACTTTGCTAAATGTATTGTGAATAACGGTGTTTTTTCCCAAAACGTGTGTTGTTGCAATGCATTTAGGATACGTTGCGGGTTATGTGTGAGCTGTTTTTTGTCACTGGCAGTTAGCTTCTCCGTGCAAATCGGGATGTAATGATCTGGTTGTTGTGTGAGAAACATCATGGTGTTTATATGTACCGTGTACTCACAACTAAGGTAACTAACCTATGAAGCTATGCTTGGTGACAAGTGAGTAAAAGAATGTTCTTTCTCAGACTGTAATGACAATGAACAGTGTGTTCACACATTAACAGGTTTTCCTGTTTTAACTGGCCGTATTGAGGGTAAAATAGGAGGATTGTGTTTCCCCCCCGGTTCCCTGGGGACTTTTTCATCCTCCTATCAGACATGTTGTGCATTAATTGTGTATTTTGTGTGGTAGGGATACGATGTAACTCTTAGCTTGATTGCTGAGGTTGTGCTAAATCTGCTGGAGAAACTTATTTCCTAAAGGGAAATTGGTTTGGTTGCTGTCATGTGTGCTTAGCAAGGCCTGTGGTCGATACTAATCAAGAATGATGTATTCTCTCATTGTGAAAAAAACGGCGTTCCTCTGTTGAGTGTTTTTTGCCATTTTTTGTAGGTGATGATGGGTTGTGTGTGTCATGTGACCTACAACTGGGTTGTACTGGCCACAGAAGCACATGTGTATGTTGGACCGGGGTTCTTAGAGCCCTCTCTATTCTGTGTTTTTCCTTAGTAAAAATCAGATAGCAGGTTAGCTCATGCGCTGTGTGGAGCTGTGAAACGCTTCATAGAGATGACTATGACTGTGTCATATTCTCTTTTTGTCGTTACATCGTATCATGGGTGTGGGGTCGTAAAGGGGTGAACTGGTAACCTTTCCTCTCCCCATTGTTCTGTCGGTCAGGGGTACACCCCCTGTCCTTCAAGGTTCCCGTCACGTGGCGGTTCGGCACGTTACAGGGGGGGGGGGGGGGGGGGGGGGGGGAAGGGAGTTCCTGGTCCCACGGCCTGGTATATTGGGCGTGTGCACCGCAGGAATTCCCCCGCCATAGAGTACGTCACCGTGCGCGTCTCTGTTGGTAGGACTTCCGTGTGCTGTTCAGGTCCATGTGATGGATCTGTTTTCAGGGGGGGGTGGTCAGGGCTCCTCCTCACCAAGCGCCTATTCAGGCCTTCTGTGAGTTCGGACTCCTTCTTCCATGTGAGGAAGCCTCCATCAGAGTACAGAGCCTTCCTCCTCAGATTGTCAAAGTGAGTGGACCCTCTAGAAGGGTCATTTTCTATTGTATGTATATTCGATTCAATTCGTTTATTGAGTGTGTATGGGTTCAGTGCCTCTTCCCCGGAGGCCCTAAAACCAGTTTTTTACATGGCTCAAGGTGCAATATATTCTTTTCAATCTGTACAGCTTGCGTGGGAAGTCTCTCTGGGGATCCCCGTCTCTTTCCTATGGGAGGGTGGTGGGATGTAAAAATGTGAAAAAATTTTACCCCGGCTGTGTAGACTGGGATACATACTGTTGATGCTTCCTTCTTTCTATTCCAGAAGTGTTGGAGTTAGGGAGTGTCACACCCCTCTTGTCGTTCCCCTGGGCGCCTTGGGGATTCAATGACAGGTCTAAATAGCCTGTTCATTGATGGGGGTGTGTCCCGACGCACGTATAGTGCTAGCTCGCTGTAAACAGGCGATTGACTGGCACGCCTTGGTTGCTTGTGGTTGAAACAGCGTTTTTATAAAGCAACTGAGATGGGGGTTTTTCCTCTTCCGACGACCACATCCCATGACCTGGGTGGGTTGTCGACGGATTCTCGTTCATGTCTGGGGGATGATGACGGGATGGATCTGAACATATGTGGTGGGGTCTCACGCCCTTGGGGTGGGCCACCAGGCGCGGTTCGTCCGAACGTCTGGGTGGCGCCTTCTTTTCATGTTAAGATCAACACGCATATCTGCCCTTCTCCTGGAGTAGGCATGTCGGCGTGGTTAGGGCACGGGACTGGTTCTGGTCACGCTGGTCCAGATCAGTTGAACCCGTTGTCCGCCGGGGATGCAGATCTGCTGTTCTGGTACCCTGAGGGACTTGGGCTTTTTTCAGGGGGAAAAATGCCAGGTCGGTCTGGGTGTCACAGGGTTAAGCGCTATGGAGACCCTGGTTGGGTATGTTTTTACTCAGCACTGTCGTCATGGCTTACAGCCATGCCATTCTGTACGCGCTCGATCTCGTCGGATCTCGGCCGCTACACAGGTTGGTCCTGGTTAGTACTTGGTTGGGAGACCGCCTGGGAATACCAAGTACGGTGTGCTTAGGGGCTGGTTCTCCATTATTTTTCGCTCCTCTCTCACGCATGGCGAAGAGGGGCCTGTGGGGGTGGTTTTTTGACCTCCTCTGGTGACCCTGTGCTTCCCGTACCGCCAGGCCCGGTCCGAAGTGATGTTTGCGACCCGTAGGCCTGGGTTAACCCTTTTTTGAAAACTGAAACACTTGTACTGCGGTATAGCCGGTGTATACCCGCAGGTGTGTTTTGGAGTTTTTTCTTGAGGGGTTATAGGAACAACCACCGCATTGGGTAACACCGAGGTGGTTGATTCCCTGGTGTGTTGGTGCAGTGTCAACTCCCGGGTTCACCGTTTGAGGGTGCCCCTGCACGTTCATGACGTCTGCCAATCGTGTCAGCCTTCTCTGCCTCGACCCCTCTGGGTGGGGGTTTTTAAATGGAGGCTTGGTCATGCAACAACGCCAGCATACGCCCCTTCCGCCGGGGCAGCTGTGTTCAGCTGTCCCCTCTGGCGCCTGTCTCGTCCGCAGTCTCCAGGCTAGGGTTAACAGCCTGTTGCCTGGTTTTTCCCCGGTGCGCTGCCTGCTTCCGTTGGTTAACCTTTTTTGTGTGCTTACGGCCATGCTGACTGTCTGTTCTGCAGGGTTAGTGTGCCAGGCGGTGTACTGTTGGGGGGACGGGGCCCGCTCGGCTTGCGGCCATGCCGACCTGGGCACGCCCGATCTCGTCCGATCTCGGAAGCTGAGCAGGTTCTGGCCTGGTTGGTACTTGGTTGGGATACCGCCTGGGATTACCAGGTGCAGTAACTGGGGGGCCTTTGTCCGAATACGCTGGCGATGTGGGGGGCGGGGCACTACGTGCCCACCTGGTGGGGTCTTGATGCTGGCATCATGGACTTCTCCGGGCCCCCATTCCAGGGAGTCCAGTCCTTTTGGTGGGTCTGGGTCTTCCTTCGCGCTCCGCTGCTACGGCCTTGCCACGGGGTTGGGTTTGCCCTTGACCCCGTGATTCTGGGGGCAGTAACGAGGTTGTTCCTCCAGTCCACGGGAGCCACCCGGCAACCCGCCCGGCCTCGGCTTCCCCGGATGGGACCGATGGAAGTCGGTGACCAGGGCGGGGTCCATGATGAGCTGGCGGGAGACCCAGATCCGTTCCTCTGGACCGTATCCCTCCCAGTCCACCAGGTACTGGAACCCCCGTCCCCGCCGTCGGACGTCCATGAGCTGACGGACCTTCCACTGGGGGTGTCCGTTCACCATCTCGGGAGGAGGCGGATCTGGAGCAAGAGGCATCAGGGGACTGAGAGAGACAGGCTTAACCCGGGACACATGAAAAACGGGATGAATGCGCATGGACGCAGGAAGCTTAAGACTCACCGCTGTGGGACTGAGCACCTTCTGGATCTCAAAAGGACCGACGAACCGGGGGTTAAGCTTCTTGGCCGTGGATCGAAGTGGAAGATCCTTGGAGGACAACCATACCCTCTGCCCAGGTTGGTACGTCGGCGCAGGGATCCGGCGTCGGTTAGCTCCCCGACTGGCGCGCTCCGATGCCCGGAGCAGCGCTGTCCTGGTGATCTCCCAGACTTGACAACACCGGTCGAGATGCTCCTGCACGGAGGGAACTGCCACTTCCGACTCCTGTGCAGGGAAAAGAGGGGGTTGGTAGCCCAGGGATACCTCGAATGGCGAGAGGCCGGTGGCGGAACTGACCAGGGAGTTGATGGCATACTCGACCCAGGGGAGGAACCGGCTACAGGAAGCAGGTCTCTTGGCGGCAACACAACGGAGAGCAGACTCCACGCTCTGGTTCATCCTCTCTGTTTGTCCGTTAGTCTGTGGATGGTAACCAGACGAGAGACTAACAGTTGCCCCCAATCCCTTGCAAAAGGCCCGCCATACCTGGGAAGTGAACTGGGGACCCCGGTCCGAGACGACGTCCTGGGGGAAACCATGGAGGCGGAACACGTGGCTTGTCAGGAGGTCCGCTGTCTCGGAAGCTGAGGGAAGCTTGGGAAGGGCCACGAGGTGGACCCCCTTGCTGAACCGGTCCACCACAGTCAGAAGGACTGTGTTTCCCTGGGACGGTGGAAGACCCGTGACGAAGTCCAATGCCACATGGGACCAAGGGCGGCTCGGAATGGAAAGTGGCTGTAATAGACCGGAGGGTGCCTGGTGGGAGGCCTTGCTGCGGGCGCAGACCGTGCAGGCCAGAACAAACTCCTTGACGTCGTTCCTCATGGTGGGCCACCAGAATCGACGAGCCAGGAAGGAGAACGTGCGGTGAACGCCGGGGTGGCAGGCAAACCGGCTGGTATGGCCCCATTGGAGAACCCGGGACCGGACTGAGTCGGGGACGAAGAGGCGACGAACAGGTACGTTGCTGGGAGCGGGATGGAAACGTAGGGCACGCCTGACCACGGTCTCGATGCCCAAGGTGACCACTCCCACCACCCTGACCTCTGGGAGGAAGGGAGTCGGATCCTCAGTGGTTGGAGCCCCCTTGGAGTGTAACCGGGACAGAGAGTCGGCCTTCGTGTTGCGGGACCCAGGGCGAAGGACCGACTGAGGAAGCTGGCCCACCTTGCCTGCCGGCCGTTGAGGCGCTTGGATGCACGGTGTGATTATTACTATGATTGAAAATCAATTTAGACGAAGACATACAAAGAAGTAATTATCACAATTAGCGATTTTTTTTGGCTGGTAAAAAATCTGTTTGGCTGGTAAAAAAAATCAGCTACTCGCCAGTTGGCTGGTAAACCAAAAAGTTAGTTTCCTCCCCTGCCGGTAATTGATTATTTCTTGCTTTGTACATAACTTGCTTTAGTTAGAGTTAGAGTTTTAAAGTTTACCATATCAATGAACTTAAAATGTGTAATTGTAGAAACAACCATAAATACATTGACTTTTTTGTAGGATAGTCAATGTATTTATGGTTGTTTTGTATGTGTTACCCCATACCACTGTGCAGTAATGCAGGTAAGGCAAGATCATTGCACAGTACAGAGTGTGCAATGAGTTGGTATTGAGTACATGTCTCACCTTACTAATAATTGAGATGCTCTTTGCCATCTTAGCCCTCACATATTCTATATGGGGTTTCCAGCAGAGTGTATGTGTTATGGTTTGTAACCGACCCCAATCGCACAACACAAGACAGGTATGATGGTTTGCCAAGAAACAGATATTTATTGAACAACAGGGAAAAACAGGGAAAAGGGCACTGTCCCTTTAAGGGAGAATCACAAATACAGGAATATAATATGAGGGGAAGGAAGGTGCCTTTAAGAGGCGGGCAGGAAAAGGGAACACTATGGGAAGGTAAGGGAACGCCTAAGGGAAGGTTAAGGGAACGCCTTGGGACAGAGGAACTAGAGACTAGGTAAACCAGGGACAAGGAGAACTAGGGAGAGAGGACTAGGGACTAGGAGAGCTAGGGATAGAGGACTAGGGACTAGGAGAACTAGGGATAGAGGACTAGGGACTAGGAGAACTAGGGATAGAGGACTAGGGACTAGGAGAACTAGGGATAGAGGACTAGGGACTAGGAGAACTAGGGATAGAGGACTAGGGACTAGGAGAACTAGGGATAGAGGACTAGGGACTAGGAGAACTAGGGATAGAGGACTAGGGACTAGGAGAACAAGGGATAGAGGACTAGGGACTAGGAGAACTAGGGATAGAGGACTAGGGACTAGGAACTAGGTGGAACTAGAAGGGGAGAACTAGAGACAGAGGGGACTGAGGCCCGCGGAGGCGGGCTGGGGAACAGGGAGGAACTGGGGAGGACTGGTGGAAATCATCTGGGCCGCTCCAGGCGTATGCGTAAAGGTACAGGGACAGCAGCTGCGGGGTGCCGGCTGTCCGAGCCGAGGACAGAGTGGTGCAGGAACAGGCAGCGGGGCGGGAGCGTCGCCACCGGGGCGCCGGCTGTCCGAGCCGAGGACAGAGTGGTGCTGGAACAGGCGGCGGTGGCGATGGCGGTGGCGAGGGTATCGCCACCGGGGAGCCGGCAGTCCGAGCCGAGGACAGAGTGGTGCTGGAACAGGCGGCGGTGGCGAAGGTGTCGTCACCGGGTAGCCGACTGTCGGAGCCGGGGAACAGAGTGGTGCGCCACTGCTTGAGTGCGCACCGGAACCGAGAGACGCGTCGGGGTGCGTCTGCGAGGAGGAGTGTGCCAAGCACGAAGGTCTAGAAGATGCGCGTTGCGCGCTGGTCTGGAGAGCGTGCCAAGCTCGAGGGTTCTTGGAAGATGCGCGTTGCGCGCTGGTCTGGAGAGCGTGCCAAGCTCGAGGGTTCTTGGAAGATGCGCGTTGCGCGCTGGTCTGGAGAGCGTGCCAAGCTCGAGCGTCCTTGGAAGATGCGCGTTGCGCGCTGGTCTGGAGAGCGAGCCAAGCTCGAGCGTCCTTGGAAGATGCGCGTTGCGCGCTGGTCTGGAGAGCGTGCCAAGCTCGAGGGTTCTTGGAAGATGCGCGTTGCGCGCTGGTCTGGAGAGCGTGCCAAGCTCGAGCGTCCTTGGAAGATGCGCGTTGCGCGCTGAGGACTGGAGAGCGTCTGCGCTGGTCTGGATGTGCGTCAGGACGAACAGCTGCGCGGGGGTCTGCAGTGGAACGCTGGGGTGCCTCCCGTGGAAGTACAGGGAGCGCAGACCAGTCTCCCCCACAGGCAACGGCGACAGCTGGCGAAGGCTGGAGCAAACATCTCGACGCCGGAGAATGGAACAGCATAGGCAGACAGAGGATCTCCCGAAAGAGTCTAGATGTTTAGAGAATATGACTCGGCAAGTTTACAACACGACCCCACGCCAAAACGAGGGGAAGCGCCCTGGTATTTAAAGCCCACAGGGGGACTCATTAGCCTGCCACCACAGGTGCGAGAGATAATAGAATATCGAACAGGTGTGGCCACTAAGGGTAAGGAACGAGAGGGTGGGGGCTAGAGAGAGTGAGTGAGAAGGGAAAATAAACAGTATAGAAGGGAAATAAACAGTATAGGCTTAAAGAAACAGAGAAAAGGTAGTGAGCAGCGGGCAAAACCTCACAGTATCCCCCCCTCCAACGGGAGCCACCCGGCGACCCAAAACAAATACAGACAGAGTGGCAGGGGGCAAAACAAGAGGTACTGGCCAAGCCAGCAGGGGAAGCCACCACAAGAGTGGGGCTAGCAAAAGAAACAGGGTCGCCGAGGGGTAACTGGGGGAACTGGTCTAGAGGAACTGGTCTAGAGGAACTGGGTCTAGAGAACAAGTCTAGAGGAACTGGTCTAGAGAACTGGTCTAGAGAACTGGTCTAGAGAACTGGGCTAGAGAACTGGTCTAGAGGAACTGGTCTAGAGGAACTGGGTCTAGAGAACTGGTCTAGAGCAACTGGTCTAGAGGAACTGAGGGGCAAGCAGGGTAGCAAAGGGGTAACCATGGTAGCACCGGGAAAGGGCTAGCAGAGGGAAGGTTGCTGCCAGGGCACTGATAGCTACAGGGCCTATGCTAGCTGTACTGCTACATCAACATAGAGGCTGCGCAAGCTGCCGGAGCCAGGCTAGCAGAGGGAAAGGGTAGCTGCCAGGGCACTGATAGCTACAGGGCCTATGCTAGCTGTACTGCTACATCAACATAGAGGCTGCGCTAGCTGCCGAGCTAGGCTAGCAGAGGGAAAGGGTAGCTGCCAAGGCACTGATAGCTACAGGGCCTATGCTAGCTGTACTGCTACATCTACATAGAGGCTGCGCTAGCTGCCGGAGCTAGGCTGGCAGACAGGGCTGGACCAGCATGAGAGAACAAGCTAGCTGGAAGGACAGTCCTAGCTGTGGGAATACTGACCTTGCTAGCTGAAGGGCAGTCCTAGCAGTGGGAGAAACTACACAAAAAAAAGTGGAGGCCATGCAGAGGGACCGGGTTAGCTGCTTGGGCCTGGCTAGCTACAGGGCCTATGCCAGCTGCAAGGCGCATTAACATAGAGGCTGTGCTAACAGCCGGGGCCAAGCTAGCAGACCGGGGCCATGCAGAGGGAAACTGGGTTAGCTGCCAGGGCATGGCTAGCTACAGGGCCCATGCCAGCAGCAAGGGCTGCATAAACATAGAGGCTGTGCTAGCAGCCGGGGCAAGACTAGCAGACAGGGGCCCTGCTGAGGGACTGGGTTAGCCGCCAGGGCATGGCTAGCTACAGGGGGGTCAAACAGGGCAAAACGGGAAGCAAACAGGGGAGCTAACCGGGGAGACTAACAAGCTAAACAGGGAAGCTAAACTGGGCTAAACAGGGGAGTAACAGGCTAACAAGGGAGCTAAACAGGACTAACAAGGAAGCTAAACTGGGCTAACAGGGAAGCTAACAGGGCTAACATGGGAGCTAGAGGGGACAAGAAAAAAAAAGGCAAACTCAACATACACAGTCTGTGCTGGCTGGGGTCGTAGACTTGGTGGGGTCGTAGACTTGGTGGGGTCGTACTGTTATGGTTTGTAACCGACCCCAATCGCACAACACAAGACAGGTATGATGGTTTGCCAAGAAACAGATATTTATTGAACAACAGGGAAAAACAGGGAAAAGGGCACTGTCCCTTTAAGGGAGAATCACAAATACAGGAATATAATATGAGGGGAAGGAAGGTGCCTTTAAGAGGCGGGCAGGAAAAGGGAACACTATGGGAAGGTAAGGGAACGCCTAAGGGAAGGTTAAGGGAACGCCTTGGGACAGAGGAACTAGAGACTAGGTAAACCAGGGACAAGGAGAACTAGGGAGAGAGGACTAGGGACTAGGAGAGCTAGGGATAGAGGACTAGGGACTAGGAGAACTAGGGATAGAGGACTAGGGACTAGGAGAACTAGGGATAGAGGACTAGGGACTAGGAGAACTAGGGATAGAGGACTAGGGACTAGGAGAACTAGGGATAGAGGACTAGGGACTAGGAGAACTAGGGATAGAGGACTAGGGACTAGGAGAACTAGGGATAGAGGACTAGGGACTAGGAGAACAAGGGATAGAGGACTAGGGACTAGGAGAACTAGGGATAGAGGACTAGGGACTAGGAACTAGGTGGAACTAGAAGGGGAGAACTAGAGACAGAGGGGACTGAGGCCCGCGGAGGCGGGCTGGGGAACAGGGAGGAACTGGGGAGGACTGGTGGAAATCATCTGGGCCGCTCCAGGCGTATGCGTAAAGGTACAGGGACAGCAGCTGCGGGGTGCCGGCTGTCCGAGCCGAGGACAGAGTGGTGCAGGAACAGGCAGCGGGGCGGGAGCGTCGCCACCGGGGCGCCGGCTGTCCGAGCCGAGGACAGAGTGGTGCTGGAACAGGCGGCGGTGGCGATGGCGGTGGCGAGGGTATCGCCACCGGGGAGCCGGCAGTCCGAGCCGAGGACAGAGTGGTGCTGGAACAGGCGGCGGTGGCGAAGGTGTCGTCACCGGGTAGCCGACTGTCGGAGCCGGGGAACAGAGTGGTGCGCCACTGCTTGAGTGCGCACCGGAACCGAGAGACGCGTCGGGGTGCGTCTGCGAGGAGGAGTGTGCCAAGCACGAAGGTCTAGAAGATGCGCGTTGCGCGCTGGTCTGGAGAGCGTGCCAAGCTCGAGGGTTCTTGGAAGATGCGCGTTGCGCGCTGGTCTGGAGAGCGTGCCAAGCTCGAGGGTTCTTGGAAGATGCGCGTTGCGCGCTGGTCTGGAGAGCGTGCCAAGCTCGAGCGTCCTTGGAAGATGCGCGTTGCGCGCTGGTCTGGAGAGCGAGCCAAGCTCGAGCGTCCTTGGAAGATGCGCGTTGCGCGCTGGTCTGGAGAGCGTGCCAAGCTCGAGGGTTCTTGGAAGATGCGCGTTGCGCGCTGGTCTGGAGAGCGTGCCAAGCTCGAGCGTCCTTGGAAGATGCGCGTTGCACGCTGAGGACTGGAGAGCGTCTGCGCTGGTCTGGATGTGCGTCAGGACGAACAGCTGCGCGGGGGTCTGCAGTGGAACGCTGGGGTGCCTCCCGTGGAAGTACAGGGAGCGCAGACCAGTCTCCCCCACAGGCAACGGCGACAGCTGGCGAAGGCTGGAGCAAACATCTCGACGCCGGAGAATGGAACAGCATAGGCAGACAGAGGATCTCCCGAAAGAGTCTAGATGTTTAGAGAATATGACTCGGCAAGTTTACAACACGACCCCACGCCAAAACGAGGGGAAGCGCCCTGGTATTTAAAGCCCACAGGGGGACTCATTAGCCTGCCACCACAGGTGCGAGAGATAATAGAATATCGAACAGGTGTGGCCACTAAGGGTAAGGAACGAGAGGGTGGGGGCTAGAGAGAGTGAGTGAGAAGGGAAAATAAACAGTATAGAAGGGAAATAAACAGTATAGGCTTAAAGAAACAGAGAAAAGGTAGTGAGCAGCGGGCAAAACCTCACAGTATGGTCTAAAATCACTCCCAGGAATTTATTTTCATATACTCTTTCTATTCTATTATTATCTATTATCAACTGAATGTCTGTTTTTATCTGCCGGTTTCCAAACACCATACATTTTGTTTTATTTAGATTTAAAGATAATTTATTTATATCAAACCAGAGTTTGTATTTATTAATTTCTATTGTTAAGATCGTCATAAGCTGCTGGATGTCCTCCCCTGTACAGAACATGTTAGTATCATCAGCAAATAGTACACACTTCAATACATATATCTGATTGACATCAGATAACACACAGCTGGTTCAGGGATCGAACAGGCGACCTTCCGGTCACAAGCACGCCTCTCTGACATTTAACCTTCCCGGTCACAAGCAAGCTTCTCTAACCTCTAACTAGTGATGCACCGATGTGAAAATTGTGGCCGATACCGATAACCGATATTAATATTGCTGTTCTGGCCGATACCGATATTTACCGATGTCGATATCTCTGTATAGAAAACACTTTTTTATGATAATCAAATAAAGAGCTATTTTCCAAAACGCATAATTTTTTTAACTTTTGTAACTTATTTTCAGAAATGACTGATATTTTGAAACTATTTAAGGCCAAAACATGTAAAAAGAAGGAAAAAAATATAAAAAAATATCGGCCCTATCTTGATATCGGACCGATACCGATGTGTAAAAAAACGGCCATATCGGCCGATATTATATCGGCGGCCGATATATCGTGCATCACTACCTCTAACCGTTAACCTTCCAGGTCACAACTGTGCCTCTCTAACTAATAGGTCCGCTGTTACAAAGAAAATGATCAATGAATTTACAATACAAATAGTTCCACAATTGTTGAAGTAAAGCAATAGTGTACATTCAGCCTGTGTGTGTGTGTGTGTGTGTAGGTGTGTGTGTGTGTAGGTGTGTGTGTGTGTGTCTGTGTGTGTGTGTGTCTGTGTGTGTGTGTGTGTGTGTGTGTGTGTGTGTGTGTGTGTGTGTGTGTGTGTGTGTGTGTGTGTAGGTGTGTGTATGCGTGTGTGTGTGTGTGTGTGTGTGCGTGTGTGTGTGCGTATGTGTGCGTGCATGTGTGTGTGTGTGTGTGTGCGTATGTGTGTGTGTGCATGCGTGCGTGTGTGGCAAAGCACCACGAGAGTCAAAGAGCCCAGTGTCCTTCATTCCCAAAATAGAGAGAAAGGCCTCTTTGTGTTTGTTCTTTTCTGTGGACAGGTCTGCAAAGTGCCAGGCTTAGAGGATCTGTTGTGTGTGTGTCTTATTTTACAAATACAATGTGTGCTTGTGAGTGTGCGTGTGTGAGAGTGCACCTCTGTGTGACTAGAGCCATTTCACCAGATCCGCTCTCACAATTAGCCGTGACTAGAGCCTGTGTGATTTAACCACATGTCACCAGGTCCAAGGTGTTGGTGCGTGTGTCTCAACTCTCCGTGTGTGTGTGTGTGTCAATTTGGCGTGTGTGTGTGTGTGTCTCAACTCACTGTGTGTGTGTCTCAACTGTGTGTGTGTGTGTGTGTGTGTGTGTGTGGTGTGTGTGTGTGTGTGTGTGTGTGCGTGTATGTGTGTGTGTGTGTCTCAACTCACTGTGTGTGTGTCTCAACTCTGTGTGTGTGTGTGTCTCAACTCACTGTGTGTGTGTGTGTCTCAACTCGCCGTTTGTGTGTCTCAACTCACTGTGTGTGCTTGTGTCTCAACTCGGCATGTGTGTGTGTCTCAACTCGGTGTGTGTGTGTGTGTGTCTCAACTCACTGTGTGTGTGTGTGTGTCTCAACTCGGCGTGTGTGTGTGTCTCAACTCACTGTGTGTGTGTGTGTCTCAACTCAGCGTGTGTGTGTCTCAACTCGGCGTGTGTGTGTGTCTCAACTCACTGTGTGTGTGTGTCTCAACTCACTGTGTGTGTGTGTGTGTCTCAACTCGGCGTGTGTGTGTGTGTGTCTCAACTCACTGTGTGTGTCTGTGTGTCTCAACTCACTGTGTGTGTGTGTCTCAACTCGGCATGTGTGTATGTGTGTCTCAACTCACTGTGTGTGTGTGTCTCAACTCAGCGTGTGTGTGTGTCTCAACTCACTGTGTGTGTGTGTGTCTCAACTCGGCGTGTGTGTGTGTGTCTCAACTCAGTGTGTGTGTGTGTGTGTGTCTCAACTCAGCGTGTTGTGTGTGTGTCTCAACTCAGTGTGTGTGTGTGTGTGTGTGTGTCTCAACTCACTGTGTGTGTGTGTGTCTAAACTCAAATATTTCATCAATCTAGCTCTGGAATCTCACAAGCTTAAAAGTCATTTTACATCTGACTTAACTATTGGTCCCGATGCTGCCCTCTCTGGAATACTCTGCAATGATGCCAAAATAAGATTTTGTTCAAAGAGAGACAGATTGTTTGTGGTGTAATCCTGTGGAATGCCTTAGGTGAAGAAACAAAAATGAGCAAGAACATATTGTACAGTTCAAAAATAGATATAGGAAAACTCTCATTGATGAGTACAAAAATGAGGAGCGCTAAAATAGTTATTTTAGACGTTTTTATTTCTATTTGGGTTATTTTTGAATTTTTTATATGTACGTTTATTTTGTTTGTTATTTTAGGTTTGTAAGATATTTTGTTTATGTATGATATTGTGAGAAAGGGGCAGGACTAGATACGCGTTTGCTTCCTTCTGCTACTTCTCGAACCCATTTGTTTATCATTTAATGAAGAATGTAAGATTTCATTTTAAATTTGTTTCTTTAGTTTATATTTTTTTGTGTTTTTATATGGTTGATGGTTCGAGATAAACTCAACTCAACTCAAGAATCTTCCCCCGACTATACATGTGCTATGCCCCCCCCCCCCCCAGTCTGTACAAACATTACAAAACTATCTAAATAAATTAAATAAAACTCTTGACTCCTGTTAAACACTCAGTAGTTCTGCTTTACCATGGAGGGTTTGTCTCTGAAAGGTCACTGATTGAACAGGAAAGAGCTCAGTTCTCCTGAGAAATCAGAGAGACCAGATCTCTGATTGGTTTATAAGATGTTGAAAGGTGGGTGTGGATTCAGAGGTCTAGTAGAGACAGCAGCGAGGCCAGTAGAGGCTGAGTCACCCAATGGGAAATAGGGTGAACGACATGTTCAACAATCCAACAGTAACTGGGTAGTGGGCCGTGCAGACGGGATGGGAGTGTGTGTGTTATATATCAGGATATGATGACCTGACCTCTCCTACATTCCACCCTCCTTGACTCTATGCTATGAAACACCATTGAACCTTTCATCACATACATGGAGATGGAGATGGATGTTGCAGGTTTATTATTGTTTGGCTGAGCAGTCCAAAATAAAGGCGGGTGTTTTTTCTACACATTTTGATGAATAAAGGCAGGTCTCGATTAGAAGACCGACGTTAAGTGTGTATCTGGTTGTCATGGACACTGCAATGCAGTTCTGTACATGTTATGTGGCTTCACCTTCTGAGCCACCACTATGTCACCAACATCTTCAATAAATCACATTTTCCTCATTTAGCAGTTTACCATCAATATTGGTGCCCAAGCTGATAGAATCACTGCATTAATGGCAAGAGCAGGAGCTGAGTCTTATCAGCCATATTTTCCTGAGCACCACTGGGGATCTGCTGCAGTGACGTTTTGATAATTTAATAATCCACAGAATTAGTAGATGAATACCCAGTTCTTTATTTGTTTTATTTTGATGTGTACATGCTGGTACGTGTCATACAAGCATTATTCATACTGGTTTAAACAATTGAATATTTCCCATCTTTGCTGAGCAAGACTTTTGTACAAAAGGAATTAAGAGGTGGATCCCATATAGACGCATGTATGTAGTGAGTTCAGTGATTGAAGCTAAGGCTACCCTAGAGCTGGGCTAGGGCTGGGCTAGGGCTGTGCTAGGGCTGTGCTAGGGCTGTGCTAGGGCTGGGCTAGGGCTGTGCTAGGGCTGGGCTAGGGCTGGGCTAGGGCTCTGCTAGGGCTGGGCTAGGGCTGTGCTAGGGCTCGGCTAGGGCTCTGCTAGGGCTGGGCTAGAGCTGTGCTAGGGCTGTGCTAGGGCTGGGCTAGGGTTCTGCTAGGGCTGGGCTAGAGCTGGGCTAGGACTGGGCTAGGGCTGGGCTAGGGCTGTGCTATGGCTCTGCTAGGGCTGGGCTAGAGCTGGGCTAGGGCTGTGCTAGGGCTGGACTAGGGCTGGACTAGGGCTGGGCAACATGGTTTTGACTATACTAAAAATCCATACCTGTGCATGGATTCATGATGGAAAACCTTCATATTCATAGACCTCCCAGCTCTAAATGATGCAAATAACTGGAGTAGAATCTTACCGGTTTGGGCATCTTTCTCCTGTCTCTGCCCCTCCCTGTCTGCTGAGAAAACAAAAAGAAGTCGTCCTCCGTCTCGCTGACTCGCTCCTGGGCTCCAGTGCCTGGTACCCAATGACAGCAAAAACAAACACACACTATAAGACACCGTATACTGACTCATCCTGGGCTCCAGCGCCTGGCACCCAATGACAGCAAAAACAAACACACATTAAGATAAGACACAGTATATACACACACCTCTGGTTGGCTTTTAAAACAATACAAAAGAGGGGGGGGGGGGGGCACCACACCAAAAAAGTGTGTGTGTGTGTGTGTGTGTGTGTGTGTGTGTGTGTGTGTGTGTGTGTGCAGGGAGCGAAATTAAAGCCCGCCAAGCACCATGATTTTACGTTTGGCGGGTGGGACTGAGAGGTCTGTCCGCCATGTGGCGGGCAACGAAATGTGAAAACCGATCGAATAACATGATCCAATTCTTAGCGGAGTTCTCACTCGCTGTCTCAAGCACACAGACATGCAACGCGCTGCTCCTCCCTCCTCCAGCCCCTCCCAACCCCATGTAAACAGAGAGGCTAGAGTCGGGCCGGAGCTACCGTTAGCTACCGTTACAAAATGACCCAGTCAACTATTCACTTTTAGTTTAATACTGAGGCATTGTCCGTTATCTAGCCGGCTAGCTACTGATAGCTCCCAATATCAACAAATGCTCCAGCAAGTCTAGTAGTGCATAATACCTCCGTTGGATAGGTAGCTACCTAGTACACGTTAGCTCCAGTAGGGTCCAGCTGCAGCGCCGGAGAATCCTTGCTGGAGCTGGAGGCTACTCGAGTATACACACAGACAGTGGAGCTGTTTGCAGATAGCGAGCATTTTGACTTGTTGCGTGGTGGCGATAACGTTAGCTACCGTTACAAAATGACCCAGTCAACTATTCACTTAGTTTAATACATGAGGCATTGTGTAACGTTATCCAGCCGGATAGCTACTGATAGCTCCCGACATCAACAAATGCTCCAGCAATAGTCCAGTGCATAATACCTCCATTGGCTAGGTAGCTCACTAGTCACTACGAAATGTCGCAGTAAACTAAATAGTTCACTGAGGCGTTGTCACAACGCCATCCAGCAGTAGCTACAGAAAGCTCCTGACATCAATGTCCTACAACAACAACATGCGTATTCGAGTCCCTGGCTTACATCGCATGAATAGGGTCCAGCTGTAGCTCAGGAGAATCCTTTTGCATGCTGAATGTAGCGTTTAGGGTCCAGCTGCAGCGCCGGAGAATCCTTGCTGGAGCTGGAGGCCACTCGAGTATACACACAGGGCTGTACACTGCGATGATATCGTCGCGAATTGCCCCTTTAATTGGCCGTTGCGATTGGTAAATATTATCTGGGGACGGGCTTGCGAGCAGTGCTTTCAAGCCTTGCATTCGCATTTCACTCCTAAATTATCCAAGGCGTGTGATGACGCCACTCACGCGAGCTGAGCAGTGAGCACTCAGCAGGTATGATCAGCGGGAACAATCAACTGAGCACTCACTCTGATAGACTGGCTGACTGTCTGATTTAGCTATGAAGAAAAGTAAAGTTAGTATTGCTTCATATTTTCGACACGTTCGACCTCCTATAGTGAGCCGAACTGAACTGAACTGAACTCAGACACACGGAGAGAGCTGCAGCGTCTGCTGCTCCTCCCGCACCCGTGGCTGTTGTAAACACTAGTCTCTAGTGGAACACTGGGACCTCAGTGAGCCTGCCAGCCGGCTAGCTACTGATATCAACAAATCCTCCAGCAAGTCTAGTAGTGCATGATAGCTCGCGTTAGCTTACTGTTCAAAAACGAAACGTCCCATTAAACGAAATAGTTCAGATAGCTCCTGATATCAATGTCTTATAAGTTATAACACTGAGTCGATGCGTATTCGAGCTGAGGGCATGCTGAATATAGTCAATAGGGCCCAGCTGCAGCGCCGGAGAATTCTGGCCGTAGCTGGAGGCTACAGTATAGGTCCAGCTGCAGCTCCGGAGAATCCTGGCCGTAGCTGGAGGCTACTCGAGTACACACAGACAGTGGAGCTGGTTGCATATAGCGAGCATTTTGACTTGTTGCGTGGTGGCGATGTCTCGCAGATAATACAACTACAAGTATGATTATATAATATATATATTTTATTAAAAAAAAATTATATATATATATATATATTTTTTTTTTGCCCCTAACATTTTTTTTTGTGTGCCCCTAGTGAAAAAGCTTAGCGTACAGCCCTGACACACTGTTTGCAGACAGCGAGGTGGCGATGTCTCGCAGATAACACAATCACAAGTATGATTATATAATATATATATTTTATTAAAAAATATAATTTTTTTATATAAAATAATAATAATTTTCTTTTTATCAAAAAAAAGTTGGCAGGTAAGAAATATGCTTGGCGGGTAGATTCTTCCCATCTACCCGCCACTGGCCGGTGAGTCAAAAAGTTAATTTTGCTCCCTGTGTGTGTGTGTGTGTGTGTGTGTGTGTGTGTGTGTGTGTGTGTGTGTGTGTGTGTGTGTGTGTGTGTGTGTGTGTGTGTGTGTGTGTGTGTGTGTGTGTGTGAGAGAGATAGCATATTGAAGAGGAGATAAACTACCAAAGCTTTCCATAGCTTCAATAACTCTTCAATAACCCTTCTATAACCCTTCAATAACCCTTCTATAACTCTTCAATAACCCTTCAATAACCCTTCAATAACCCCTTGTCGTATATTTATCTAAATAAAACCTGTAAATTAAACAATAGAAATTATGCACATATATGAAATAGCAAAGAACTAGGATATTTTCTCTTAGAAAAATAGAGACTCACAGCCATGCCAAATCACCTATTAGGTTAACCATACATTTGAGTCAACAAGAAGGCTGTTAACTGGCCTCAGTCTAAATGGTGACAGATGGCCAAAAGCTACCTTGAGATGTACGGAGGGGAAACACTGAATACAGCTGAGGGAGGTCAGATTACCTCTAAAAAATGGACTTAGGTTAAACATTGCCATACGCATGGCAAGAATTGTAAAACTCAGCCTTGGTAAGAGCTGTAACGGAGTCACACGTTATTTGTGAAAGTTAATTAGTTATTAGGTCAGGGAAGGACTAATTTGGATAGCCTTCAAATAAGCTGAGACCAGCAGAAAAACGTGTTTGTGTAAGGTTTAGAAGAGATTTTATGACTACACAGCCCCACAGTTCAAAGGAAGGGTGATCGTTTCATACAGATGTACTGAGACCACAGGATGAAACCTCTTTCCCCACACAACAAAGTGGGATGGAGGGCCCAATACTTAACTTTAGATCAGAAAATGACGGCCTGAAGGCCAGCACCAGAGTTCTGTTTACTTTAGCTAAGCAGTCCAAACAGGCCATTATTTCAATCTGTATGAGGGTCGCATTCAGGGACACTTGGGTAGATCATTCTAAGAGAAGACTAGTTCCTGTCCCCTCTGTAAGGTCACCTTGTAACGCTGTTTCGCAAGACCCAAATGACTGTCACTTAGAGGGGAGACCTTCTAGCCAATAGAAAAGCATGCTCTCTGGGGTGACGGCACTGGATGGCGCAAGGGCGGGGGGGATTCTTTCTTCTCTATAAAACCTGCAGGTTGAATGATGGAGGGAAGACAGAGACGCAGAGACACAGACACGCAGAGAGAACGGAGACGCAGAGACTGGAGAATCCACCCCACCAGTTCGAGAATAAGAGACGCCACTAAGAAGCCCTCCGGGAAAAGCTGATTAGAGATAGATATAATTGATGCTGTGAACCAGATAATTTAAGCTGTTGGATATTCCAATAAAGCAACGGTCAGACTGTTTACACCTGCCGCGCTGTCTCCTGTCTCCACGTGATTTCCAAAGGACCAATCAGATGAATGAACTCTTTATTATAACGTGATACAACAGCAGAGTAAGCAGCTATCCCACTATACAACTGAAAACGATTAGATAGCTATACATAGAATCATTGAGAATATACGTTAATCTGGCGCTGTGACTGCCGGGCTGTACATCCGAACGGAACCCAGGACAAGGACACAACAGAACTTCAAAAACTCTCAGAGCAGAGCAACGACGCCTGACTACACCATCCTCGAGCAACAACAACCAGCAGAGGTCAAACGGTGAGTTGAAGATGTGTCTGTATTGTCGGGGTTTGTTTGGGCAGATTTCGAACAGGGGTAGGGAATGGTTGCATTGGCGCGATCGAGTTAAAATCGATTGAGCGCACAGCCGTATCGGCACTAATGTAATGAAGGGAATTGGCGCGATCGGGTTGGACAATAATATAGTTCAGGTCGCGCACTGCTGAGGGGCTGGAGGATTGCGCCAGGTTAGGCGACAGAGACTCTTGTTTAGAATCGTAGGTTCAAATGCAATGACAATAACTAGAGACGTCTGGTTTGTACGTTGCTAAAGACAAATCGACGTCGTACGAATCCGTTTAATTCTTACGGAACAAGGGATCTGGAGCGCGTAAGGTAGTCCTCTTAAACCTCGGAAAAATTAGCACTTGTGCACTGGGGGGTTAGAAAGAACTGCAAAAACTGCACTTAGAAGCGATGAGGCATTATATATTTAAAGGACTTTGGTATGTAACAATGTATATATGTTGTTTAGATGAAATGGGATGACACATGCATGGTATCATAGCTATGATCAAACGTACGTCATCATAACGCTAAACGTCGCAGATTACTATATTGCTGCAGTATACGGAATGAAGCCGTTTTATACCCGAGAGCTAATGCTGTACAACGCAGGGCTAATACATGCTAAGCTACATTGCGAGCTAACGGGAAATGCTGGGGGCTAATAATGTGTTGAAATGACGGAACTTGTAGCTTCATCCCTGGTGGCTGAGAGGCTACCGGACGACGCTATATGCTATCCCTGGTGGCTGAAAGGCTACCAAATGATGCTACATGATATACAAGGTTAACCAGTGCTAAAGATGATTATGTTGCTGAATGAAAGTATGAGTGTAACTGTGCGGATGAGAGAGAATGTGTGTAAATGAGTCTGCTGTATTTTTTGTATCATTATGATAACTCTAGGGACGGAAACGGCCGCAGAGACACCATAACACTGTCCGCGAGAACGACGTACATACCGTATGGACGCTGCGTTGCGATATCGAATGAATTGAGTGAATGGCGAGTGAGATGGAACCAAAAGGATGTGTGACGTTCTTTGAATTTTTTTTGAATCAGTGGTAATAAGGTTGTGGTTTAATGTGGTAAAGATCAAAGAAAGCAGGGTTCTTCTTCTGCTTCAATGAATTAATGGCAGATCGCGGCCACCACTGATGACGTCACTAGGGTGCGTCTGTTTGGAGGGGCCTAGAGGGGGTGCGTTAGATTTGAAATACGGGGCTGGATCGGGAGCGTTAGATTTAAAATATGGAGCCGGCCGGGGCCGGACGGGCGGGCAAACTAGAAAATGTTACTGTAGGATTTATAAACGAATGCTTAATAAAGTTAAAATTATGTTATAAAGTATGACTGGGTTGTGCAAAACGTCGCGATGTGTTGTGCCGCTCAAATCAACAGGATAGTGGGCCGTATAGGAAAAGGGTTGTAGGGGCTAGGCTAAGCTAACTAGCCGTGCTAGGCTAATCGAGCGATAGCAACATTGAGCTAAGCTAATTGGGCTAACAGTATTAAGCTAATGGTGTTAGCAGTGGACAGCTAACTATGCTAAAAACGCTAAGCTAACTATGCTAACATGCTAAAGCTACCTGTGCTAACAATGTTGCATGCTGGGAGTCTCGGGGTATCGCGTGATGCTATTTTGGCTGACAGCGAGACCTCGTGTTTGTAAACAGGACGTGAAGCTCTTGTGATGACGTCTCGTGGGAAGCCATCTTGAAAATGATGGACTGCGGGTCGGTACAGAGGATTCTGGGAATTGGGGTTCACATATTGAGCGTGTTAGCTGACGCCATGAAGTGGGTGGCGGCGTGATGACGCAGTTGTATTAGGAGGGTGAGGGCTCCTCCTATAGGACGTTGGGGGTACTGTAGTGCAATAGAGGTGATGTGCGAACATATGCACCAGAGGGCGGTGCTGCCTAGTAGATTGTTCCACCTCTCCTGGTAGATTGTTCCACCTCTCCTTCACATGCTGTGCTGTGACGGGACTTGCGTGAGCCCCCCCCACCCCTCTGTGTCTCCTCTCTGTGCCCCCTCCCTCCCTCCATCCCTCCCTCCCTCCCTCTCTCTCTCTCTCTCTCTCTCTCCCTCCCTCCCTCCCTCCCTCCATCCCTCCCTCCCTCCCCTCTCCTCTCCTATCCTCTCTCCCTCCCTCCCTCCCTCCCTCCCTCCCTCCCTCCCTCCCTCTCCTCTCTCTCCCTCCCTCCCTCTCCTATCTTTCCCTCCCTCCCTCCCTCCGTCCCTCTCTCCCTCCCTCCCTGCCACCCTCTCTCCCTCCCTCTCTCCCTCCCTCCCTCTCTCCCGTTCCTGTGTGCGTATGAGTCACGTGTCCGTTCTAATGTTTGCAAACAATGCACCTTTAGATGTAGTTGTGATGCGCTCTGCTCACGAGGACAAGTTTGTAACATGAGACGCACATGAGGTCTTGTTTCGCATTTAATTTAACCAGATGTGTGGAGGCTTATTTCCTGATACGGGTTCGAAGATAACTTCACAGTTATTGGCAATTTGTTTCCTTATATCGCTTCCTCCAGGGTTCCAACTTGTGTTGACAGACGGCAACCCTGCTCAAATACGGAGCGTCAGCGCTCTCGCTGGACTAGAAGGGTGCACTCAGTAGAGCACAGATGTCCGCCAGGACGGCAGCCACACATGATAGTGATAATAATGGATTGGATTTGTGATGCGCTTTTTGTTCGATGGGATCCCAGAGTGCTACGCTACAGGTTTAAAACAGTTATAGGGAAGAAATAGAACATGGTTAATTAGAAACATAGAATAAACGGAGGATTTAAAAAACGAGGGCGATAAAGTTAAAATAGGAGGCTGACTGTCGAAGGCCTTTTTGAACAGGTGGGGTTTCGGCCTGCCTTCTCCCTCCCCCCGTCCCCCCTCCTCCCTTCATCTCGCCGTCTCTTTTTCTTTCCATCTCTCCCCCTCTCCCTCCCTCCATCCCTCTCTCCCTGCATCCCTCCCTCCCCCATTCCCTTCTCCCTCCATCCGTCCCTTGGGGTATAGTGGTGGCTTTTAGGAACTCCATGCAAAGACCATTAGTTGTATTAAGCTGTGGGTTAACTGGACCAGGCTATACGGTGAAGTCTGCTGGTTGATTCTGGAAATGGAAAGTAAATAAATAAATCTCTTTTCATAGCATCCCCCCCTCCTTCCCTCTCTGTGCCCCCCCTCCCGTCATGGCTCCCCCCCTCCCTTCATCTGTCTGTGCCCCCCCTCCCGTCATAGCTCCCCCCCTCCCTTCATCTGTCTGTGCCCCCCCTCCCTTCATCTGTCCTCCCTCTCTCCCTCCCTGTCTTCCTCCCGCTCTCCCTCCCTCTCTCCCTCCCGGTATCTCCCCTTCCCTCTGTCTATCCCTCTCTCCCAGATGGACTCTGTTGATTGATTGGTTGATTGAAAACTTTATCAGAATGGGTGCAATACAGTACGGCTCAATACACACGATTGTTAAGGGGATGCAGACCAGGGAAAGACTTTCGTCTTGTTTACATCAGGGTCCCCCATTTTCGGTTCATCAGGACATACATGACATGCAGTTAGTTAGAGTATTCGAGTTAGGTTGCCCTTATGGTGGGCTTGGGGCAGTGGTTGTATTAAAATAGTGTTTACTTTACGGAAGGATAAGTTAATATTCATGGTCGTTTGGGAACTCCTCTTCCATATGTATGTCTCTCCCCCCCTCTGTCTCTCCTTGTATTTCTCCCTGTGTCTCTCCTTCTCTCCCTCCCTTCATTTCTCCACGTGCGCCCCCCCTCGATGCCTTGCCTTCAAATGGATTGTGGGTACGTTACGGACCGTTTCTAGTTGGGGTCCCTCCAACCCCCAGACTGGCCCTCTTGAGTGTGGCGTGTGTGTTTGGGCTGGGGGCAAGGAGTTTGAGCATTTGTTATAAGGGAGATGGGTTTTACATTAGGTTGGTTTTGGTTAGAGACGGTTGTGGCGTGTTTTTTTGTTTTTTCATTTTAGGGAAGGTGCCAGTCCCCTAGTTTCCCCCTTCGGTTGGGGTCCTTGGAGGCAGGGTTGGCTTTGCGTCTTGTTGTGTGTTATTGGTTGGGTGGTTGTTTTAAACTACGTAGCTGTTATGTATGTGAAATAGGTGCCGGTACAGGTGATGGTTGGACGAGTTGTGATATTCCTTGGAAGGGGGCTTGGGGTGTTTTCGTTCAGGTTCGAAACTGAGGGAAAATGCTTTGGGCTGTGAAATGACGGGTCTCTGTGGATTCAGGGATCATGGGGAATGTTGCGGTGGGTATAGTACTGGGGTTCATGAATTTAATAACGTGGACAACTGGGCTATGTAACGGTCAGGGGTTTAGTGACCTAAGTTGCTAAAGATTAATTTTTTTCCTGTGATAGTGGTTGGAAGCAGTGACGCCACCAAAAGGTTTTTTTGGTGGTGTGAGGGGGTATGTGTGGAAAAATAATGTAGAATGATGTTGTATGAAGAATGTGATGAAGGCGTGAGATGTAAATGTGGTGAGAAATGTAGGAAGAAGTATAGTTTTTGATTTTCATAGTAGAAAGCAAGTAGGGAAGTTAATATTACATTTATACATAGTTAATACGCGGAGCAGTCATTTAAAGTATAAATTATGACAATTTCATCAAGGCAAAAAGAAATTGGAACAGATGGCTAACCAAGTTTACCATTTGTTAGAATTGATAGGTTGTGTGGAACTTAATGATTATGTTCCCCAGAGAACCAAAGGTGAAAGGAACACACAAAGGATTGGAACCTCCAGTTTCCGGTTGGACAAACGGACAAAAACAAGTAAAGCCACATCGTTATATTCAAGTAGATCACACCGAATCTCTCTAGAAGAATTAGTATAGGAATGCCCGACATTTCCAATGCATAAATATTGAGGAAATGACAAGGGAAATGCCACTGTATTAAGTGTTATGTTTTTGCTTTATTTTTGCACAGGCTCGGCGAGGACTGGGGCTCTGACGATTTCAATACCAATTGGGGAAACGGCTATATGAGCCTTGGTATAGTATGAATGATAAGAAAATTGTCAATCCCTGTCTGCACCGGTATAAATCTGATAGTGTGGGTGAATTTTAACTCAAGTAGCGAAAAATAGGTTTGGACACAGAGAAACTTGTTCTTCCAAACGGTGATTGCAGGTGTGTTTGGAAGTGGTGAGAATGTCGGGTACACAGGAAGTTCACCTTAGTGGAACATTGATAGAAACAACTGAAGGTTTAGAAGCAATAACAATAGCAAAAGTAGACAATCTGTCTATGTAAATGACTGGAAATATCACAATAGAAGTGAAGAAGCCATGGCCAAAGAGATTCAGGCCTTTACAAAACCTTGTATTTAAGTATAAAAAAGGAGGCCGTTATAGATTGAGAAAACAAAAATTAAAAACAGAAAAAGAGAGCACGAAGAGCGATGAAAAGAAGTAATGCCGACAATAGCAATAGGCTGACAACCTTTGCAGACACTCCCGTAGAAAGATTGATATCTGAAGTTAATCTGATTGAGTGGGATGTGATGGAATTTCCTCAGGTGACCAGTATAACAGAGGGACTGGAAATAATGACTTTGATTCCAATACAGGAGGTCTTACAGGAGAGAGAACCAGAGACAACGGTTTTACTCCAACCAGAACTGAGCCACACTGGAGTGTCCATTGCTGGAGACTACGATTTAACCGAGGAACAAAGAAAGCGACGGAAGCGAGCGGCGTTGTTACAGCCGTCCCACGAAGTCCACTCTGGCCGTACGGCTGAAACAGGGACCGATAGCAGGTATGGAAATGTACACAAACAGTTTCCACAGCCCAGTCCAGTCGTCCCTCGAGACCAAAGCCAGGATGAGAGGCGTGGGCCGGAGACAAGGAGCCAGCCAGCGAGGGCCAGGGTGGAGGAGGAGGAGAGGATGACGTGCCTCTCTCCAGAAAGACAGAGAGCATTCACGGAAGCGTCCGAAAGACATGAGACAGTCCGTAGAAAACTGGTGGAGAAGCAGCTGGCGGTTGACCAAGTCACACGCGAGAGGGAGGTGCTAGAACGAGAGCTGGCGAAACAGACTGTGATCATGAGTGATGTAATTTTGGAAATCATGTTTCGTACTGCAGAACAAGGACTCAGTGAACAAGAGAAGTCACTTGCCCTGTTACCTGAACAGGGAGCGGAGCAGCGAGGGAATGATGACAGCCGCAGGGGGGGTGAGTTTCCAGGCCCCTCCCAACAACAAAAGGCCCAAGGTGCGGCGGCTGGGAAGAACAGGTATGTCCCTCTCTCATCCAGACAACAGAACTGGCAGCCCCAAGGAGGGAATGGACGACAAAGAGGGGGACCGCTTGGATGGCCGGCATCAACTGAGTGCTGGAAATGTGGAGAAATCGGCCATCTCGCTCGATCATGTGGTAAAGGGTGGCGGGCTCAGCAAGAGTCCAATAGAAAGCAAGAGTCCATCAGAAAACAGAGTTGCTGGACATGTGGAAAGTTGGGACATTTTCAGAAGGGGTGTAAAGAGGTTGTGTCTGCAAAGGCCATAGGTTGAATAAGAACGAATCAGGAATGCACAAGCGAAGCTAATAGTGCTCGGGAAAATAGTTATTAATAAGTTAAAATGGGAAAAAGGACTGATTGGAATAAAAATAGAATAAAAAATATATAGAAGCGTTGGTACATTAGATTATGAGTGGAAGCGACTAAGATGGATGTGCAACTAACAAGGAGAGATGAAATGACTGACAGATGCATGAGCCAATCGTACTAACAGTTAATTAATAGACCAATCATGAGTTTTCCTTTTTGCTACAGTGTGTCTGATCAACTCTTGCTGTGGCAGTGAGGAAAACGTAAGGGAGAATGGTATGGTGGACGATTTTTGGTATCTCCCACCTGTGCAGCCTGGCCCGGTTGCACAGATTGGAGAGAGAGAGAAAAATGGTCACCGCAATGGCTCTTGTGGTCATGTGAACTCTGAACCAGACGGTGTCAGAGAAGGGTTAAACAGTTGATATTAGACATAATATTAAACAGAGTTAATAACAAAGGACTATTTTAGTAGTGATTATACATACTTGATCCAAGGGTGGTCAAGGAGACTTAAAATTAAAATTAAATTTAATTTCTTTACTTCATTTCTTTTAAATTTTAAATTTTTATTTCTTAGTGATTATGCGGGGGTATTTATGCCTCTAGCTGATAGTTTAATTCTGTTGATGGGTGTGTTGCATGAAGGCACTCACGAATTTTTGTTTATGTTTGTTTGCAATTTTCTTTGTTTTTGTTTGACACTCTATTTTTTTTAGGAACTGACTGGCTGGGAGGGATCTCTCGCCGGTTGGGGATAGCAGGTGGTGGGGACACAGCGGGACTGGTAGGAATGTCTGATATAATGGGCTGGAAACTGAGGGTGGACGAGAGCTGGTTCATGGTTTTGTTTTCCGCTCATTGAGAGTCCAGGAGTAGATTCTGGGGAGTTGTGTCACT
Organism: Notolepis coatsorum; assembly: GCF_963971535.1. Classification (NCBI taxonomy): domain Eukaryota; kingdom Metazoa; phylum Chordata; class Actinopteri; order Aulopiformes; family Paralepididae; genus Notolepis; species Notolepis coatsorum. The sequence goes on from NC_140169.1 coordinate 189,439,798, forward strand.
TTTTTGGGTTTGGTAAGTGTTGGGCGAACGTGTTTCTCTGTTTATAGGTAAGCTCTGTAGATTTTGGTCGCCATTGGCCAAATAGTTTTCAAGTAGGGTGCAGACATGTGAAATTGATAATTGGCTTATGGGAGACTCTGCACCAGCTTGTTGAAGGCTGGCGGAGTGTGTGGGATGTGTGTTTAAAGGGACTGTGGTTTGTTACCATGCACATAGGTTCTGTTGGTGGTTGGCCTCGTCTAGAGCTGGCTGTCCGGACCGAGGAGGCTGTCTGGAAACAAGGTATTGATAGTGTAATAAATGGTTATTCCACTTTCAAGGGTGGAGTGGGGATTGTGTTGAACTTGAGATATTTGATCTAGTAAAATAGTACAGCACAAAAATGAATGAGACAAAGGTGATTTGATTGAATATTAACAATTGAAGCTGTGGAATATATAGATAACGAATTTGGAAAAAGAGTGTTGTCAAATACAGAACAGTAAAAATGTATCTGTGCGAAAATGAGACCTTCCAATCCATTGTGTGTTTGTAAATAACAAATCCAAAAAGGACAGAGGGAAAATCTTTCCTTCTGTGGAAAATCGGAGCAGTACCAGGACTGGCCACAACAAAGAAGAAAACTGTGTTTAGCACAAAATACAACGAGGAGCAACGGTCAAAACAATTTAGCTGTAAAAACACCTCAGGAGGTTGGAATAGGGATAACTGACAGGGATGAAAGCTAAGGAATAATTGAGGCCTCAGTGGTCTTTTCAAGGAGAAGAGATGATTTATGGTTGCTTGTTTGAATCTCCCTCGATGTTTAGAGTGTTAATCTTTTGGGTAGGATGTATTAATCTTTTCTTGCAGAGTCAATTACACAAAACAGACACATTGAAGCTAAGTAAACATGGATAAAATAGTCTAAACAAAAAAGCTGTTATTGAAAGAGTGTTTCCTTGTAAAAACAGGAACAGCTTTCTTAGTCTAAAGTCATAGTAATAACTGATATTGTGTGTGACTGGGGAAGAAGCCAACGGAAAGAGTGAATGATTTTGTAACTGTACAGACGGAAATGGGTTTGGTAGTTGTGTAAATTTTGGATTTTTTGAAAATATTAGCAAAAATGATAATTATGGTTTAACATGTTTAATTTAGAACATATTGGTGCTATATAGTGGGTTATGAAACCCACTAAGGGTGGATTGTCATATATTTATCTAAATAAAACCTGTAAATTAAACAATAGAAATTATGCACATATATGAAATAGCAAAGAACTAGGATATTTTCTCTTAGAAAAATAGAGACTCACAGCCATGCCAAATCACCTGTTAGGTTAACCATACATTTGAGTTAGGCCTGCCGCGATAAGCAATAAATCGATTAATTGCTGCGATAATTAAAATGAATGCAATGATTTTGACGGGCGCGATTAATTGCTATTTGCGCGTTTGTTTTAATGAGGCGGAACCAGTGCCGCTTGTCAGTCACTGTCCGTGTTGGGAGGCGGGTCGCTGACGTTACTAGAGTACAGCACGGGAGCCCCGTGGGGCAACGCCACAGCTTAACTACATTTCTCAATAGTGTGGCTCCTTTTAACCAAGTAGCATTATTTGTAGTGTAACGTTAGCTATTTTTAGACCCAAGTAGTTACTCGCTACTGCCCGGAGAAACTGGACTGCTAAATAAAGATGAAAGATAGAGCTTTGATTCTCATTCCATGCTAACAACATTAGCTAACAAACGAAATACAACGTATAGCATAGCTACAAGTACAACACAGAATAACGTTAATACAATTACATGCATCATTGTTTACAATGAACGGGTGGGGCTGGTCAAAGGACTGGACACGGGGACAAGTTAAACATGAATTAATTTATTATAACACTCCGGTAGTTTCGAGTCGTGCTGCAGTGCCTACGCACCACAGCTATTCTATTAAATACTGCTTTGACGCTTCCTCCTCATCGTTGATTGCCTGTAGTAGCTGCATCTAACGTTAGTAGCTAACGTTAAAACTAACCTAAAGTTAGTTGTTCACCAACAATCTCAACATTTGTTATTAGCTCAAAAACAACCGGACGAGACATGTTGTCGGCTCATATGTTCTGCTTAGGATAATCGCAACAATACTTCCGGTCCGGTCGGTGGGCTTCAAAATAAAAGTCTAAAACCGGAAAAGACGGAGCGGTGGGCTTCAAAATAAAAGTTTTGGGAAATAAATTTCTCAAAAAAAATTCTCTAACCGGTCGCAATAATATCGCTTATCGCGATATTTTCGGGGGCAATTAATCGCCCAGCAAAATGTGTTATCGTGGCAGGCCTAATTTGAGTCAACAAGAAGGCTGTTAACTGGCCTCAGTCTAAATGGTGACAGATGGCCAAAAGCTACCTTGAGATGTACGGAGGGGAAACACTGAATACAGCTGAGGGAGGTCAGATTACCTCTAAAAAATGGACTTAGGTTAAACATTGCCATACGCATGGCAAGAATTGTAAAACTCAGCCTTGGTAAGAGCTGTAACGGAGTCACACGTTATTTGTGAAAGTTAATTAGTTATTAGGTCAGGGAAGGACAAATGTGGATAGCCTTCAAATAAGCTGAGACCAGCAGAAAAACGTGTTTGTGTAAGGTTTAGAAGAGATTTTATGACTACACAGCCCCACAGTTCAAAGGAAGGGTGATCGTTTCATACAGATGTACTGAGACCACAGGATGAAACCTCTTTCCCCACACAACAAAGTGGGATGGAGGGCCCAATACTTAACTTTAGGTCAGAAAATGACGGCCTGAAGGCCAGCACCAGAGTTCTGTTTACTTTAGCTAAGCAGTCCAAACAGGCCATTGTTTCAATCTGTATGAGGGTCGCATTCAGGGACACTTGGGTAGATCATTCTAAGAGAAGACTAGTTCCTGTCCCCTCTGTAAGGTCACCTTGTAACGCTGTTTCGCAAGACCCAAATGACTGTCACTTAGAGGGGAGACCTTCTAGCCAATAGAAAAGCATGCTCTCTGGGGTGACGGCACTGGATGGCGCAAGGGCGGGGGGGATTCTCTCTTCTCTATAAAACCTGCAGGTTGAAGGATGGAGGGAAGACAGAGACGCAGAGACACAGACACGCAGAGAGAACGGAGACGCAGAGACTGGAGAATCCACCCCACCAGTTCGAGAATAAGAGACGCCACTAAGAAGCCCTCCGGGAAAAGCTGATTAGAGATAGATATAATTGATGCTGTGAACCAGATAATTTAAGCTGTTCGATATTCCAATAAAGCAACGGTCAGACTGTTTACACCTGCCGCGCTGTCTCCTGTCTCCACGTGATTTCCAAAGGACCAATCAGATGAATGAACTCTTTATTATAACGTGATACAACAGCAGAGTAAGCAGCTATCCCACTATACAACTGAAAACGATTAGATAGCTATACATAGAATCATTGAGAATATACGTTACCCTCTATAACTCTTCAATAACCCTTCAATAACCCTTGGGTATTATTGTCTGTCTGTCTGTCTGTCTGTCTGTCTGTCTGTATGTCTGTCTGTCTGTCTGTCTGTATGTCTGTCTGTCTGTCTGTCTGTCTGTCTGTCTGTCTGTCTGTCTGTCTGTCTGTCTGTCTGTCTGTCTGTCTGTCTGTCTGTCTGTCTGTCTGTCTGTCTCTCTCTCTCTATCTCTCTCTCTCTCTCTCTCTCTCTCTCTCTCTCTCTCTCTCTCTCTCTCTCTCTCTCTCTCTCTCTCTCTCTCTCTCTCTCTCTGTCTGTATCTAGAGAGAGAGAGAAAGAGAGACAGACAGACAGACAGAGAGACAGACAGAGAGACAGACAGGCATACAGAGAGAGAGACAGACAGACAGACAGACAGACAGACAGACAGACAGACAGACAGACAGACAGACAGACAGACAGACAGACAGACAGACAGACAGACAGACAGACAGACAGACAGACAGACAGACAGACAGACAGACAGACAGTATGAATGAATGAATGAATGAACACTTTATTTAACAGATTGCAGAATGGGTACAATACAGTACGGCTCAATACACGCAATTGTTAAAGGGGAACTCCAACATTTTGGGAAATTAGCTTATTTAACATCTTCCCTGGAGTTAGACAAGAAGATATATACCTTTTTTGTCTCTGTGCGTGCATTTTAGCTTTGGGAATAGACGCTCCGTTAGCATAGCTTAGCTTCATCACTGGAAGTGAGGCAGGACAGTAGCCTTACAGTGCCTTACAGTGTATTGCAAGGTCTGACATTGACCAAACTTGATATGCATGACCTTGGTGGGCTCTAGGTCAACTCCTGAAAAGGGGGTCAATGTCAGACTTTGCAATCACAAGTTAGGGGGCTAATAACCCTTGCCATAATTTCAGTGCGCCCCCTAACTTTTGATTGCAAGGTCTGACATTGACCCCCTTTTCCGGAGTTGACCTAGAGCCCACCAAGGTCATGCTTATCAAATTTGGTCAATGTCAAACCTTGCAATACACTGTAAGGCACTGTAAGGCTACTGTCCTGCCTCACTTCCAGTGATGAAGCTAAGCTATGCTAACGGAGCGTCTATTCCCAAAGCTAAAATGCACGCACAGAGACAAAAAAGGTATGTATCTTCTTGTCTAACTCCAGGGAAGATGTTAAATAAGCTAATTTCCCAAAATGTTGGAGTTCCCCTTTAAGGGGATGCAGACCAGAAAAAGATGTTTGTCTTGTTTACATCAGGGTCCCCCATTTTCAATTCATAGTGATAGTAGATAGATAGATTAAAGATTTCAAGATTCAAGAGTTTATTTATCACATACATACCAGAGCATACAGTGAAATGCGGTTGGCCAGATAGATAGATAGATAGATAGATAGATAGATAGATAGATAGATAGATAGATAGATAGATAGATAGATAGATAGATAGATAGATAGATAGATAGATAGATAGATAGATAGATAGATAGATAGATAGATAGTAGGGGTGTAACGGTACACAGAAGCCACGGTTTGGTACGTACCTCGGTATTGGGGTTACAGTTCGGTACGAATTCGGTACAACAGGAAAAACATATTTATAATTATTATTATATATTTATTAGGGGTGTAATGGTACACAAAAACCACGGTACAGTACGTACCTCGGTTTTGAAGTCAAGGTTCGGTATGGGTTTTCGGTACAGTGGGGGAAAGTTTGGCTTTCCATGTTCCACTCAGCAGTGATGTAGTGTGCAGTAACTAATTGTACTTGTAGGGCTGTCAACGAATATTCTATATTGAAATTAATAATCGACTTGTAAACAAATTTAAAAATAATTATATTAGATTGTGAAAAAAACTAGGGATGCACCGATATGAAAATTTGCCACCGATACCGATACCGATTGTTCAACTAACACAATCGGCCGATACCGATACCGATATTTGTGGCAAAATATTTTTTTTCAATATTTTTTAAATATTAATTTTTTTTGTAATATTTTTTTTTTGTAATATATATATATATATTTTTTTATGAAACTACTGTATATTTGTCTTACAAATTGTGCTCACCGATATGAACATAGGCCTCTTTACTTACTTAAAAAAAGGAAACATCAAGAAATAGCACTATCTCTCTCCCAGTATGTTCTGCAGTGCTGCAGCTAGATACTAGTTCTCCCAGCATGGTCTACCTGCTGGGCTGCAGCGAGATACTATTGTCTCAACCAATGACATTTTGATTGACAGTCGATTCTGCCAATTATGTCACACACCGCTTGCACCCGCCTCTGCTGTTACCACCAATCGGCAAGCGTGTTGCATTTTTTACTCCTGCTTTTGTCCGCCATTGATTTTGACGACAGAGGTTTTCTAGAACAACATCACGGCGCGGCCGACGTTTAGCTTTTAGCTCCGCAGGATGACTTAAATGAGGCATAATGATTTTACTGCAACTAACGTTATAATAAAACAAAGCCTTTCTATACATGTGTCTGATTGAAAACGTTATTAACAGATAGCAGAATGGGTAAAACTCAGGGCTCTGTGAGCAACGGAAGGAACTGAGCTAGTATGAACGCTTGCTACGTTCAGGTAAATAATATGCTGATGTTATGAACGTGTAACACTAACTATATAATGTTAATGCCACAAAACGAATGCCTTGTTAATCATAAGTAGTAACTTTGATGCAGTAGCTTGTGTGTGTGTGTGTGGGCCGGGGGCGGCGTTGTGCAGGTAGGTTGCGAGTGAACTTTTTTTGTCTTGACGCTACACAAATTGATGGATATTTATCGGCTACTGCCATGTTATAATAAAACAAAGCCTTTCTATACATGTGTCTGATTGAAAACATTATTAACAGATTGCAGAATGGGTAAAACTCAGGGCTCTGTGAGCAACGGAAGGAACTGAGCTAGTATGAACGCTTGCTACATTCGGGTAAATAATATGCTGATGTTATGAACGTGTAACACTAACTATATAATGTTAATGCCACAAAACGAATGCCTTGTTAATCATAAGTAGTAACTTTGATGCAGTAGCTTGTGTGTGTGTGTGTGGGCCGGGGGCGGCGTTGTGCAGGTAGGTTGCGAGTGAACTTTTTTTGTCTTGACGCTACACAAATTGATGGATATTTATCGGCTACTGCCATGTTATAATAAAACAAAGCCTTTCTATACATGTGTCTGATTGAAAACGTTATTAACAGATAGCAGAATGGGTAAAACTCAGGGCTCTGTGAGCAACGGAAGGAACTGAGCTAGTATGAACGCTTGCTACGTTCGGGTAAATAATATGCTGATGTTATGAACGTGTAACACTAACTATATAATGTTAATGCCACAAAACGAATGCCTTGTTAATCATAAGTAGTAACTTTGATGCAGTAGCTTGTGTGTGTGTGTGTGGGCCGGGGGCGGCGTTGTGCAGGTAGGTCGCGAGTGAACTTTTTTTGTCTTGACGCTACACAAATTGATGGATATTTATCGGCTACTGCCATGTTATAATAAAACAAAGCCTTTCTATACATGTGTCTGATTGAAAACGTTATTAACAGATAGCAGAATGGGTAAAACTCAGGGCTCTGTGAGCAACGGAAGGAACTGAGCTAGTATGAACGCTTGCTACGTTCGGGTAAATAATATGCTGATGTTATGAACGTGTAACACTAACTGTTGTGAAGGGCCAGATTAAACTGAATATATATATGTATCGTTTGATATACCTTGTATATTATTTATATATACACGGAATATCCCTTTACCTGCGTACAGACCAGAGTAATATTCGCTCTCCTATTGGACAGCGCCCCAGGCGCCAACGCGCAAGCCCCCAACGGCAAGTTCAAAGACAACTCCGGGCATGTCAGAACATGCCCAGAGTCTGCGTAGTAATACGAGACAATAACTGAGGTTGGGACTAGATATTCACTTAAGTATAAATACGGCGCAGGTGTAAACAGCAGTAGTTCATTCAGTAACTAGTTCAAACCCTTCACCACGAGTCAACGTGCAGTGAAGTGAGCAACCTTGCATCTAAATAGAGCATTGAGAACCGCATGCGAATAGAATGTTAAAGTGTCAGAGTTTAATGCAGTAACGTTGAGTTCGACTTAATCTAATGTGAAGTAATAGTCGATCATTTATTGTATATCGTGCGGCCACAGTTCTTCCGTGTGTAGCATTACCCATCGGTTCGTCGTGTCTTTAGCTAGTGCACTTATCCAGGCTGTGTGGCCTAAATACGTTGCCCACACCCGAGGAGTCCTAGGCGAGAACCGTTGGACATGTACCCAGGAGAATTGGCACCGGCGATTGCAGAACCATTCCTGGTTGGATTATATTGCTTTGGGACCGTGACTACCGGAGAAGAGCACCGTTGATTTCCACTGTCGTTTGGGATTTAACCTCGTGAGGATTACCACTCGGGCCTGCCTCGTGGAAGGGGCTGGCTAGCTGTCGTCAATGCTGTCGAGCATCTTGGATTACAACTATTGCTTTTGTCTGCTGATCAAGGGAGTACAAGCACCGACTCCTGTACCTGGAGCCTCTTTATTCCTCGTTGACTCAGACGGAGTACCCGAACATTCCTCTACCCATTGTCTCCAGTTGGTACCGTTGTTGCCCTATATAATTGCTACTATACAACAGGTGGTGTCAGCTTAGACCCATCATAGTATTCCTACTATCCTTAGTGACTTATGCTCTTGACTGACTTTACGTATATTCTTCGCCATACAAGCGCGACCCTAATTCTCAATCTGTAACATAACGTTGCCTAATAATAATAAATTACCCTCCAATAGTATTTCTGTGTCAATGCCGTGTTCTTGTGAGTGTTCACCATCAATATTTGATGTACTGTTTGGCCAGTAATTAAAGTACATAACTAGCAGTGGTTTAATATATCACAATCTTTAATACAGTCAGGGTTTTGTAACCCCTCAGTTACACTAACTATATAATGTTAATGCCACAAAACGAATGCCTTGTTAATCATAAGTAGTAACTTTGATGCAGTAGCTTGTGTGTGTGTGTGTGGGCCGGGGGCGGCGTTGTGCAGGTAGGTTGCAAGTGAACTTTTTTTGTCTTGACGCTACACAAATTGATGGATATTTATCGGCTACTGCCATGTTATAATAAAACAAAGCCTTTCTATACATGTGTCTGATTGAAAACGTTATTAACAGATTGCAGAATGGGTAAAACTCAGGGCTCTGTGAGCAACGGAAGGAACTGAGCTAGTATGAACGCTTGCTACGTTCGGGTAAATAATATGCTGATGTTATGAACGTGTAACACTAACTACAGTATATAATGTTAATGCCACAAAACGAATGCCTTGTTAATCATAAGTAGTAACTTTGATGCAGTAGCTTGTGTGTGTGTGTGTGGGCCGGGGGCGGCGTTGTGCAGGTAGGTTGCGAGTGAACTTTTTTTGTCTTGACGCTACACAAATTGATGGATATTTATCGGCTACTGCCATGTTATAATAAAACAAAGCCTTTCTATACATGTGTCTGATTGAAAACGTTATTAACAGATAGCAGAATGGGTAAAACTCAGGGCTCTGTGAGCAACGGAAGGAACTGAGCTAGTATGAACGCTTGCTACGTTCGGGTAAATAATATGCTGATGTTATGAACGTGCAACACTAACTATATAATGTTAATGCCACAAAACGAATGCCTTGTTAATCATAAGTAGTAACTTTGATGCAGTAGCTTGTGTGTGTGTGTGTGTGTGTGTGTGGGCCGGGGGCGGCGTTGTGCAGGTAGGTCGCGAGTGAACATTTTTTTGTCTTGACGCTACACAAATTGATGGATAGAGAGAGAGAGAGAGAGAGAGAGAGAGAGACTGTGTTGTTTGGCTGCCATCTTCATGCCATTACCATCAATACCGATTGTTCAACTAACACAATCGGCCGATACCGATACTTGTGGCAAAAAATAAGTATTTGTAAAAAAAAATTAATATTTCTTTTTTTTAATATATTTTTTTTTTAATGAAACTACTGTATATTTGTATGTTTGTATTTGTAGGCCTCTTTACTTACTTAAAAAAGGAAACATCAAGAAATATGTTTATGGTATTTGTTGTGAAGGGCCAGATTAAACCGAATATATATATTTATTTATATATATATATTTAATTGTATTTGTATATTCTCTAATATTCCCTGATATCCCTTGTATATTCCTTGTACAATATGCATTGAATATCCATTCTAGCCTACTGAACATCCCATAATAGTCTCCATTCTACTATTGGTCGAGACCTTGGTGCCAGGCTGCCATACCCCCCAGACCCAGTTCAAACGTACCGCTCAACATGTACGAACAAGTCCTAGTTCCGCGTAGGAATCTGGCTACCGCACCACTAACGGTACTATTTGTTCATAGTGCGTATATATACTGCGCTACTAAAGTAGGACTTCCTTTTTAGTCCAGTTTCTTACCCTCCAATAGAGTCACAGACGTAAAGCCTCCCCGCGACGCCACGTGTGGGAGTAAGGCCAAGTTCGGCCTACCATCGGTATTGAGACATTGTGTATATTAATATTTGAATAGTCATATTTGGCACTATATCGTCGAGTTGGACGTAGTCTATTAAGCTAATAATAGTCTGTTAATATATAGTGCTTCGTACGGTGAGAATACTACCGTAGCCAGCACCCCATCGTTTCGGGCAGAGAACTGGCTGCTTATCCAGGGTGGCCAACCCCATGTGAGGCTGCACCCGAGGAGCCCCAGAGCCGACGAGCGAGTGGACCTGCATACTGGATTATTCTACCGACGACAGCCCGCCTTCCCAGGCACGGATTATGCTTTGTGTACAGTGATTATTCCATGGATAAAGACCCCCGACACTGCCGTGTGTTGGAACCCCCCCCCCTGGAGAGGACGCAAGGTGAGGAGGCGCTCTGCAAGACGAGGTCACTTCACGTCTCTCCTCCGTGGACCGGAGAGAGCCGGCCCACAGAGAGTCCAGCTGCTTTCATCTGTGGTCCAAGGATCGCTGGCGCACCGAGCTGCACAACTGTGGGTTCACCCAGGATACCCTTGGCCGGACGAGGCAGCCAGACTCTACCCCCCCCCCCCTCCTACTCCTGTTGTCTTACAAGCGACCGGATTAACCCCCCTAGTGTATCCAGTCTTATAATCATTAAAGTATCATTGCTGTTATTCCTTAACTATTCCAGGTCGTATATTTACCGCCTGCGCCATCAGAGATTGGACATTCTCTATTGATATACCGACGAATACTCTTTGCCATAAAAGTGCATACTATTTCAATTCATAAATGTAATTAAGTGATTAAGTGCTTGCTCTACACACCATTGCTGTGTAGTAATAAACGCATACTTCGACTTCGTACATTTGTGTTGGATCCGTTTCATCTACGTGAGAGTGTTTATCATAATATATTTATGCCGAGTACTGGGTGGCCGAATATTAAGTACAAAGGTAGTGGTAGTAAGTACCATATCTAGTAATACAGTCAGGGAATTGTACCCCTCAGTTACAATTGGTCCTTCGAGCCGGAGGGTAATTAGTGTAATATTAATATAGTGTTATTAATATCGAAATGGCCTATGATGAACACTCCACGAAACGATCCTCCTAACCAACGCCCGCAGCGCGAACGACGGCTCCCTCAGTACTTAGAGGCTTACGCTGTCAGTCAACAACCTAGTCTTCTACTAACAGTAAACGCGGTAAAACTAGAAAGTAAAAGTATGTCTAACCCCAACGCCCAGACTACCCCGACCATAGAGGCCCCTACGGGTTCTAATGTAACTGACCAAGTTCACGGTGGGGACCAGTGGGAACCAGACATGACTTCACACCCCGCCAGTACTGAAGAAGTAGTCCCCGATGAGTCCCGGGAGGAATACAACGCTACCGAGAGAGAACTCGGCACGGAAGAAGACGGGGAGAGCACCGTGGAGATAGAGCTCCAAGGCTCCGCAAGGAGTACCCCGAGGGAAGGCTCCCCTATACAACCGCCTTCTCCCAGCGAGGCAGAGAGGACCCTACAGCAGGCCTTCCTCATCAGCCTGAACGCCGCTGCTGAACGCGACCGACTGCAGATCCAGCAGCGGAGCGAAGAAGAGCATATACGTCTAGAAATAAGACGCATTCAGAGGGAAGAGAATGTGGCCCGAGACCGAGCAGACAGCCAGCGAGTAGCTGCTGGTGCTCTACGGGACGCAGAGCGCGACAGACAGCAAGCGCAACTAATAGAACAGCTGATCAGACGGACAACACCCTCTCCCTCCGCCAGAGGCTCCAGGAACTCGTCTAGACACACCTCCAGGGCGGCATCCCCTAGCCGAGTAAACAACCCTGAACTTGACCAACAGACGAGGCCTATACCCCCCACAGACCACCTCCCCCCACCGGTCCAAGCGAGACCTAGCAACCGGGAAGGAGCAGCATATCCTGTGGAGAGGCTAAACCAGAGACTACAAGCACTGGATGACCTAACTGAAGACGAAGAGGAAGAGGAGGAGAACCACGCCCGACGACAGCACAGTACTCTACCGGACCAGGAGGTCCGGTACAGCCCAGGCTATACTCCCGCGGAGCTGCGCTACAGACCCCCGACTCTATACACGGGTGAGCACGACGCACGACCCGCACCGAGGAACAGCACCTGGACAAGCGGGCCATGGTACACTGCCGGTACCAGCCCATACCAAGGAGCGGGAGGAGACTCGCCTAGGAGGCCTCTCCCCCAACGCTCGCCGATGTATCCACAGTCAGCGTCATACATTGGCACGCCTATGGTACCCGACTTCACCCAAGAGAACCGGGCCCAGTATACAGAACTCCGCATGTGTCTGGAGACCATGTTGGTGGATGTATTGGATGAACGCCATAAATACGCCATCCTACTGAAGCACTTAAAGGTACCCCGCGCACATAATATAGCGCTCGCCTACGCGACTTCCACCACCCCATACACAGCAGCGCTGGTAGCATTGGACCAGAGGTATGGGCGCATATGGGATTACGTGATCCAGGAGATCCGACACATCGACCGCTTACCCCCAGCAATAGACAATCGAGCACTGGACGACCTGTCCATCAGAGTGCAGTCCCTGGTAGGGATGTTGGGAGCGCAGAGAGAGAAGGGGAGGCATGAACTTTACGCCAACTCAAATGTGGAAAGGATCTTGGAGAAGCTGCCGCCCGCTCGACAGGAGCGTTTTAGGCGGCAGAGAGACCACCGAGACCCGAATGGCCCCGAACCGAACCTCCTCGATCTAGCAGACTTCCTGGCGAGAGAAGTCAGCAGCCTACGGCTAGATACATTCGGACGGAGCACCCCTGGCTCCAGAGAAGGAACCAGACGACTAAATGATGGAAGAAGATCGGTGACTGTGATGCACCAATCGGAGTCAGTACCGAGCAGCAGGAGCCACAGTACCCCCTCCAGAACGGAGAAGTGGAAGATAGTGTGCCCCTACTGTGAGAAAGAACACTGGCTAGCGCAATGTGACTCCTTCCCCAAGCTGAACGCGGAGGAAGCAAGTCAATGGATAAAGTCCAACAAGCGCTGTTTTCGCTGTGCGCGCTCACACATGGCAGCCGAATGCCGCTTAAAGAAAAGGTGCACCAAGTGCGATGGAGCCCATCTGGACATACTTCACGACAGTAACAGACGGCGCCCTTCACCCGCACCATCCAGCAGCAAAGCGAGCGTCATGTACATCGATCCCGCCAGCAGCAGTGGAGCCCGAGTACTCCTAAAAGTAGTGCGTGTGACACTAAGCTACCAGAATAAAGTCCTGGACACTTACGCCGTCCTCGATGACGGGTCAGAGAAGACCCTTCTGCTCGCCTCCGCTGCGGCCCAGCTAGGGCTGCGGGGAAGCGAAACCCAAATGACAATTCGGACAATAAGACGAGATTTGAAGACGATAAAGGGCGAGAATGTCTCATTCTCTATCGCAGCAAGCGGCCAGCCTGAGCGACGGTACCAGATTACAGACGCTTTCACCAGCCAAGAAATAGGACTGTCGCGGTACACATACCCCGTCGCCAAGCTGATGGAGAAATATGCACATCTGCGCAAGTTACCGATCCCGCTCATAGACAATGCTATGCCGACCCTGTTGATAGGCTCCGACCATGCAGACCTCATTGTCCCGATAGACCGGGTTCATACCGGACCCCGAGGCTGTCCTGCAGCAGTCGAGACCCGTTTGGGATGGACTCTCCAAGGCCCGCTCGCCAAATCTCTCAACCGAAGTACAGCCACTAGATGTCTCCACTCCCGAGTCACAGAGGGAGAAACCGCACTCCTGCAACACGTAGAGCGGTTATGGACCTTGGAACAAATGCCCTTTAAGAACGGAAAGAAAGACATTCGCTCTAAAGATGACATTTACGCCATTCACCTCCTCGAGACAGGGACCAAGAGAGTCCCGGTCAACGGCGTGTTGAGATACGCCACGCCACTCCTGCGGCGAGAAGGAATGCCTACTTTCCACGCCAAGACAGACGCCACAGAACGGTACCTGCTGAACACGGAGCGGCGCTTAGCCAAGAACCCCGCCCAAGAGAGTGTATACCGCGCTGAGATTGAGAAGCTCATCACAGCGGGACACGTCACAAAGATGGACATTAAAGAGGCTGACCAGACCACTGAATCGTGGTACGTGCCTCACCACAAGGTCCATCACAACGGTAAAGACCGCATAGTATTTAACTGCAGCTACCAGATCGGATCCCAAAATCTGAATAAAGAGTTACTGCCCGGTCCCACACTCGGCCCCTCCCTACTCGGCGTTCTACTCCGCTTCCGCCAGGAAAAGGTGGCCATCAGCGGGGACATTAAAGGAATGTTCCTGCAGGTGAGATTAGTAGAGGAGGACAAGCCCCTGTTACGGTTCCTATGGAGAGAGAAGCCAGGAGATGAGCACCCAGCCATCTACCAATGGGAAGTCCTCCCCTTCGGAACGACGTGCAGCCCCTGCTGTGCTACATTTGCACTACAGAAACATGTAGCAGAGGACCCAGCAGCGGACGAAGAGGTCCGACACAGCGTAAAGAACAGCTTCTACGTAGACAACTGTCTACAAAGCCTTTCAACCCAGGAAGAAGCCGAGGCTCTCCTGATTAAACTCCGCGCCTCATTGATCAAAGGCGGCTTTGATCTCAGGCAGTGGGCCAGCAGCGATCCGCAAGTACTGCGCAGCCTCTTCTCCGAGGACAAGGCAGCCAGCAGCGAGACCTGGATGGCTACAATCCCGGGAGAAGCCCAGGAGATGACCCTGGGATTGGTGTGGCGATTCAAAACAGATTTGCTTCACTACAGACACAAGCCCCTGACTACGGAGCAGGGAAGGCCGGCGGCGGCGCCGACCACCAGACGGAGTGTGTACACAACACTCGCCCGACAATATGACCCGCTAGGATGTATTCTACCGTACACCACCAGGGCAAAAATGATTGTACGAGCATTGTGGGACAAGGACCAGGGCTGGGACGACCCCATTCCCGCACACCTTGCATCCACCTGGAGAGAGTGGGAGATGGATCTCCACTCACTCCCAGGCGTTAATATGCGCCGAAGCTACTTCCCACCCACGGTGAGGCCAGAGACATGTAAAATGGACTTACACGTCTTCAGTGACGCCTCAGAGGTCGCATACGGATCAGTAGCCTACTTGCGGGCCCAAGAAGAGGGGGGAGAGATCTACACAGCATTTGTCCTCGCCCGCTCGAGAATAGCCCCACGCAAGCAACAATCTATCCCACGCCTAGAGCTCTGCGCAGCCCTAGCCGGAGCGCACCTAGCCACGCTCATCCAACGTGAGCTCACCATACCGGTGTCTAGAACAATCCTGTGGTCAGATTCCACGACAGTACTCGCCTGGATCAAATCGGACTCATGCAAGTACAAAGTCTTCGTGGGAGTCAGAGTCACCGAGATTCAAGACTTAACCGAAGAGTTAACCGGAGAAACAGAGTGGCGCTACGTTGATACAAAACAGAACCCAGCTGACGTCATCACCCGGGGAATGCCCCTAGATGACCTCACCCGTCGCAATGTCTACAGTGACGGCCCAGCATTCCTAAAGCTCCCGGAAGGAGAGTGGCCCACGTCTATCCCGAGGGAAGCCAGTCAGGAGGAGGCTGAGAACAAGAAGCCTGTGTTCTGTGGATTGAGCACTGTTATCTCCGCAGACCCCAACATAGATGATTGCACTACCATAGAGAGTGCACAACAAAGGACATTCCTACTGCACTACCTACCGTCTCTACAGACCCGCCAGAAGTGGATAAAGGAGAGAGACAATTTGACAGAAGGAACGGTCGTCATGATTATTGATCAATCACTGCCCAGAGCTATGTGGCCGGCCGGCCGCGTAAGCAAAGTGATCACCGGTGCCGACGGCAAGGTCCGAGCAGCTGAAGTGCTTGTCCAGGGTCGCACTTACACCCGTCCCGTGGCGAGGCTCATAGAACTGCCCCGACTCCCAGACACAATCGATGATGACCATGACCCTATAACCCTATGACTTTGTGAAGTTGACTGACCCCTACAGCAAACCCTTATGTGTAAATAGGCAACGCGATTAATCTGTCTCTGCTTAACTGATTAGGTCTGGGACCAATCAGGGGGTGGCTGTTGTGAAGGGCCAGATTAAACCGAATATATATATTTATTTATATATATATATTTAATTGTATTTGTATATTCTCTAATATTCCCTGATATCCCTTGTATATTCCTTGTACAATATGCATTGAATATCCATTCTAGCCTACTGAACATCCCATAATAGTCTCCATTCTACTATTGGTCGAGACCTTGGTGCCAGGCTGCCATACCCCCCAGACCCAGTTCAAACGTACCGCTCAACATGTACGAACAAGTCCTAGTTCCGCGTAGGAATCTGGCTACCGCACCACTAACGGTACTATTTGTTCATAGTGCGTATATATACTGCGCTACTAAAGTAGGACTTCCTTTTTAGTCCAGTTTCTTACCCTCCAATAGAGTCACAGGCGTAAAGCCTCCCCGCGACGCCACGTGTGGGAGTAAGGCCAAGTTCGGCCTACCATCGGTATTGAGACATCGTGTATATTAATATTTGAATAGTCATATTTGGCACTATATCGTCGAGTTGGACGTAGTCTATTAAGCTAATAATAGTCTGTTAATATGTAGTGCTTCGTACGGTGAGAATACTACCGTAGCCAGCACCCCATCGTTTCGGGCAGAGAACTGGCTGCTTATCCAGGGTGGCCAACCCCATGTGAGGCTGCACCCGAGGAGCCCCAGAGCCGACGAGCGAGTGGACCTGCATACCGGATTATTCTACCGACGACAGCCCGCCTTCCCAGGCACGGATTATGCTTTGTGTACAGTGATTATTCCATGGATAAAGACCCCCGACACTGCCGTGTGTTGGAACCCCCCCCCTGGAGAGGACGCAAGGTGAGGAGGCGCTCTGCAAGACGAGGTCACTTCACGTCTCTCCTCCGTGGACCGGAGAGAGCCGGCCCACAGAGAGTCCAGCTGCTTTCATCTGTGGTCCAAGGATCGCTGGCGCACCGAGCTGCACAACTGTGGGTTCACCCAGGATACCCTTGGCCGGACGAGGCAGCCAGACTCTACCCCCCCCCCCTCCTACTCCTGTTGTCTTACAAGCGACCGGATTAACCCCCCTAGTGTATCCAGTCTTATAATCATTAAAGTATCATTGCTGTTATTCCTTAACTATTCCAGGTCGTATATTTACCGCCTGCGCCATCAGAGATTGGACATTCTCTATTGATATACCGACGAATACTCTTTGCCATAAAAGTGCATACTATTTCAATTCATAAATGTAATTAAGTGATTAAGTGCTTGCTCTACACACCATTGCTGTGTAGTAATAAACGCTTACTTCGACTTCGTACATTTGTGTTGGATCCGTTTCATCTACGTGAGAGTGTTTATCATAATATATTTATGCCGAGTACTGGGTGGCCGAATATTAAGTACAAAGGTAGTGGTAGTAAGTACCATATCTAGTAATACAGTCAGGGAATTGTACCCCTCAGTTACAGTATTAATTCCACCATGCCATGTATCACTATTATTATTATATCCCTCTCCCAGTATCGTCTGGCGGCCTGCAGATGGATACTATTCTCTCAACCAGAGCTTTCAACCAATGCAATAGAACCATTTTGATTGACAGTCGATTCGGCCAATTACGCCACACCGCTAGCACCCACCTCCTGCTGTTCTTACCACCAATCGGCAAGCGTTTATTCATTTTTTACTTCGGGGCATGCCGCCATTGAAATGATCTGCTTGCGAGAGCACAACAAACTTAACGTAGCTAATACGTTAGCTGCCCGCCGACCATCGCTCCACAGGATGACCAAACGAGACACAATGATTTTACTGCAACAAATGTTATAATAAAACAAAGCCTGTGCTGAAGGGTCTGCAATTAGGTAAAATTAGACCTAAAATAATCCCCCTTTAAGTTAATATGTGGGAGTTAAGTTATTATTTACCACATAATGTTACACTGTCTGCCTATTGATGGCATCTCAGGTTATATGACGGTGCTGCCATCTAGTGGGCCAGAGGTGGTTTAGTGTTCCCTCGTATCTGCGTCACTTCCTCTCTATGAGCTTATTGACGTTGAACTTGACCGGACACGCAAGAGAGCGGACGTACACACAGCGTTGCTCTCGTTAACGTTATAAGTTTGACGGTGACCAAGTATGTAAAGTGGCTTACCAAGCGGACATTATACCACCAAGAGAGAGTGAGTTTTAGTACCCAGCTAATTTGATGTTTAGTAAACGTCTGGGATTAGCATATTACAGCAGACTATAGTATTCCCCATCTATCGTTACCAGTTAGCCGAAGCTAGCTAGCTCGGCGCTAATACCTAAAGTAGCTTCGGCTCATGCTTCGATAGCTGCTCTATACTGGACATATCAGTCGATATATAACACAGACCAGAGAACATTTAGATAAGGTCTGTGTCGCTGTAAAAGGAGTAAAGGACACAACTAGTCCTAAGCAGTAGCCTGTGGTACAGAGGGGACCAGCGTGTCTGCAGCAGCTGTCGGCGTGCGCCGTGCAGCACCACGGAGCGGAGCGAGACACTCGGACCACCACAGCGGAGCATCTGGTCTGCAGGAGCAGACTAGTGGCGCCTATTGGACCGGGCAGCGTCTTCCCGCCCTCATCAACACGCAGCTGTCTACTACTCCTCATCACCTCCATCTCTCTCATCCTGCAGAGGGAATTGTTCCTCTGTCACAGTGGTAACCGCGGCAACTTGGCCAGAACACTTTATTAGAACTATTTGGGCGCCCATCTAAATTTAGTAATAGTATTTAATTAGGCTTTGTGTAATGTGATAACAATATTTTGTATGTATCCTTTTTCCCCTTTTTGCTTATATAAAAGCATTATGATTCAAACAGTTTCCTAGCTCTTTCTAGTTTAGGTGACTCCATTTTAAGTTATTCACTCAGTTGTGTATTTGGTACAATTAGTTTAAGAGTTAAGGCATCCTACCACACCCCCTAAGGTGATAATTATATACAGTCCTCTAAGCTCCCGCACAAAGCCTGTCTATACATTTGTCTGGTTGAAAACTTTATTAACAGATTGCAGAATGGGTAGTTGGGTACGGAATGGAACTGAGCTATGAACAACGGAGTAATGCCTTGCTTGCTTGCTTGCTATCTTCGGGTAAATAATATGCTGATATTATTGAATGTGTAACACTAACTATATAACGTTAATGCCACAAAACGAATGTTTGTGTCATTTTAACAGCAGATACTTTCTTAAATGCCACATCGTCCCGACAGAGCGCTGTTGACGGGGAGCTGTGATGGGTTCGCTTGGTGGTGTTATTAGCATTGAACAGCTAACCGAAAGCTAGCGTTACCTAACGTTAAAGGTTTAGCCATAACGTTACGTTGGCTAAAGTTGGGGCTATTCATAATCCAGCAATAATGGCTGCAGACCTGCAAGCAAAGTACAGCAAGTTGGCAAAGGAGTATTCCAACGTAAATCACATTTTCACCAGTAACGTTAGTCTTCTGCCTCCCGGTAGCTCATGCTAGCTAACCTAGCTCATGTTAGCGTCGTCACTGAGCAACCACCTCGCGTACACAATTAGTGACATGTTGCGGACAGCCATATCGGTGACAATGTTTCGCTTTTAGTGCCAAATGATAAGAGTCTGAAGCGGAGTCTCAAAAGAGAATGTTGAATATTTAGTAGTAAATGCCACATCGTCCCGACAGAGCGCTGTTGACGGGGAGCTGTGATGGGTTCGCTTGGTGGTGTTATTAGCATTGAACAGCTAACCGAAAGCTAGCGTTACCTAACGTTAAAGTTTTAGCCATAACGTTACGTTGGCTAAAGTTGGGGCTATTCATAATCCAGCAATAATGGCTGCAGACCTGCAAGCAAAGTACAGCAAGTTGGCAAAGGAGTATTCCAACGTAAATCACATTTTCACCAGTAACGTTAGTCTTCTGCCTCCCGGTAGCTCATGCTAGCTAACCTAGCTCATGTTAGCGTCGTCACTGAGCGACCACCTCGCGTACACAATTAATGACATGTTGCGGACAGCCATAGATAATGTTTAGCTTTTAGTGCCAAATGATAAGAGTCTGAAGCGGAGTCTCAAAAGAGAATGTTGAATATTTAGTAGTAACTTTGATGCAGTAGCTTGTGTGTGGGGGACTGGGGGCTGCGCCGTTGGCAGGACGCAACTGAATTTATCGGCTACTGCCATCGGCACATTCCAGCTTATCGGCCGATAGGCCGATTGCAGTCAACAAGGCACTTATCGGCTGATACCGATACCCGACCGATACATCGGTGCACCCCTAGCCTCAGACTGAGGCAACCGGCTGGTTAAAGGTTTCAAACCCGAATGGATACATTTCAAATTCGATTTACAACTCGTTCAGGTTTTACGATCTGAAACGTGTGACTGGTTTCGTGAACTGAACATTCTAATGCGGATGTAATGTAACTGAAACCTATGGAGTTCTAAAATTCCAACAAAGGATTCCAGGAAAACGTTCCAAAAAAAGAATGTACACCTGAAAGAGAAATGAGCGGCATCTTAACAGGACAGCGGGAGAAAGTTATCCACCCTGTCTACCTGTGCTCCTCGGTAGGGTTGGGTACCATTCACATTTGAACCGATACCGGTACCCAACGGTACCTTTTTTTGGTACTTTAGTGTCTAAATCTTTTATCTACCTACCTCAGTTGTAAAAAATTTGTCCAAACTTCTAATTATTTATTTTGAACAATTTGTTAGTATATATATAATATATAATATTGCAGCGAGCGTTGTCGGCATCTAGCTTTGTAAAGTGTAACCACACTTGCGACCGTTTTTGGCTTGCCATTGCCCCGACTGCTTTGTTGTTGTTGAATCAAGTCAAATCCTAGGTAAGCGTGTATTGTGCGTGTGAACGTTGACATGAACGTGCGGCACACTTCATAGGTTTCGTGGTAAACGAAGCGTTGACGTCAACGGACATAATTCTCTCTTTTTTTTTTTTTGCATTACCGAAATGTGACACCAGTGGATTTCACGTGAATCAGTACTCGGTAGTACCGACGTGATTCGGCCGATACCCTTAAAAGTATCGGATTCGGTACCCATCCCTACCTCAGGCTGCAAGGCAATCAAGCTCAAAACCGTGCAGAACCAGGGTGCTACCTGCCGTAACAAAAACAAACACAGACAAAACATCCCTGCCAGATCATCCATGAGTGAGTGAATGAGTGAGTGAGTAAGTAAGTAAGTGAGTGAGTGAGTGAGTGAGTGAGTGAGTGAGTGAGTGATCTAGGGCTGGGCGATTAATCGAGTTTCAATTTCAATTACGATTTAGTCTTTCCACGATCATGAAAACAAGATACAGTAATCAAGATAAAAAAAAATTATTATTGTGCCGCATGCCGCGTTGCTCTCTTTATCCCTTGTGTTGTAAATGCAGCCTTCCTTCACACCAGTGCGCTCAACCCAAGGATTAAAGCAAAAAAAAATCTCCTGACTGAACTTTTTTTCAGGCCAAGTCATATTCTTATTTTAACCTCCACTGTTTTTCTTTTCTTTTTATAGCGTTAGCGTTTTAAGGGAGCCTACTTGTTTCGGTTTAGTCGATAATCCAATGTACAGTTACCCGCCCCCCCCCAACCACCTCCAATGTACAGTCCCCCCCCCCTCCAATGTACAGTTTCTTCGTCAAATGTATATACTCTTTTTTTAGACTCTTATTGTATCACAAACAATACTGTATTTGTAAATCTGGTATGTCATAAATGTATAGATGTAGCAGTATTGTCTGTCTGTATGTCATGTATGTCATATATGTTATGATGAATTGAAAATGGGGGACCCTGATGTAAACAAGACGAAAGTCTTTCTCTGGTCTGCATCCCCTTAACAATTGTGTGTATTGAGCTGTACTGTATTGTACCCATTCTGCAATCTGTTAATAACAATCAATAAATCAATATTTAACAGATTGCAGAATAGGTACAATACAGTACAGCTCAATACACACAATTGTTAAGGGGATGCAGACCAGAGAAAGACGTTCGTCTTGTTTAGATCAGGGTCCCCCATTTTCAATTCATAGTGACATACATGACATACTACAGGTATATAGTAATGTTACATTTGTGACATACGATATGCAAATATACAGTACTGTTACCCATAGATCCTAACAGAGATTATACATATGATGGGGAGGAGACTGTACATTAGCAGGGCTGTACGCTAAGCTTTTTCACTAGGGGCACACTTGCCCCTAAATGAGAAATGTATAGCCGTTTATTGAGATCTATGCCAATTAATGTTTTATGTATATCCAGGACTTTTCTTTTAATAAGAATTGAGAGGTATTTGTATATGTGACCTTTATTTTGAAAACTGTGTTGCGACGCAACCTTGTTTAAGTTTGCGCTTTTGACAGTGAAATGTTCAGTTCAATTTAGCTCGAAGGAAAGACTAATCAAAAAGGTTTAATTGACCCGTATGAGGCTCTTACGGTAGGACTTTGATTGTTTATAGAAGAGGAATGTAATACTATGCAAAACGAGCCACTTTCATACGGGGAACCGTGACAATTATTAGTATTATCTTATTTGCATATTGTCTCATTATTAGATAGATAGATAGGTTGATACTTTATTGATCCCCGGAGGGAAATTTAAGTAGACAGTATTTCACGTCCTAATAGTGGGCGACTCACCTAATGCATGGCTGAACGTTATAAGTGTCCGTGTCCCCGTCAATCATCACTGCCAGATCAGACTTAATTTAATTGGCTATGGTCTCTTATCATCTCTCCACATCGGACGTGGTTGTCATAAGATGGACTGATATCCGCTCCGTTCTTCTTGCAGAGCAAAATTAGCGGCTTAAATTTATTGAAAAGAAGTTATTTGGCGATGCTGCTGCACAGAACTGGCCACATTCATTTTCGATTCGATTGTTGGCAAGGAATTCTGGGATTTGGTGTTGGATGTGGACTCTACGCAGACGGGGACATGGTATTTAATCGCACGATAGACTACAACTTCCAAGTATATAGCGTGGCCCAGATTCACTTCACACTCAAATCTTTTTTTCACACAGGCAGCTCTGCAGTAAATTCATTCATTGCCGAATGCCGACAGATTTTTTACTGCTTGGCGCGGCCGCGGTAAAAAGAAAAAAGAGCCCTTTTTCATGACATTTGACGCCTCCGATTGGCTCAGGTTAAAATCCGTCACGACTCCGAATCAAATGACTGAACTCCAAATAAAATGGACGGATATCCGTCTCAAGACGGAACGCTTTAATGCCTGGCTCAACCCCTCTCCCCCCAAACCTAAACAGTAGTTTCAGCTCATGTTGAGAGGGAGGAGGGAGCCACAGCGCATTTCTCCAGTTATTCTGAAACGTCTTTGGTAATTTGTAGATACAGGGGTTCTCAAACTTTTTTATACCACAACCCCATTTTATTTTGGATTTTCTTTTTGTAGAAGATACCAGAAAGGCAGCTTTTGGTCCAGAACAAAGGTAAAGGAAATTCAGTCGTCATATAATGCAATCGTGTTTAATAATCGTGATTTAAATATTAATCTAAATAATGGTGATTATGACTTAATCACAGCCCTACAGTGACTCGAGGCAGTCCTGTGCGCTGTGGGAAGAACAGGAGTGGACGGCATTAGACAATAATTACATTGCACCCACGTGCAAAGCATAAGAGGGCATTGTAATAATTTGTGTCTATCACTCCATCTGTGTCTGTCAGATATATATTTAACTTACATTTCTCTTGCAACTTGGCTCAAACTGGGCAGAACGGTTCATAGTCAGACGAGGGCCTGCACTGTTTATTTCTTGTTTTTCAAATCAGTGTCAGTCGGTGGTTGACGACGCACATCTAAGGCCTAACAAAAATAATAGTTGGTTTCAGGTTGGTTGTCAGTTTGGGTAGGTAGGGAATTTATTTTTATTTTTATTTTATTTTATTCTTTCCCACGGCGACTATGGATAGGGAATTTCTTTATTTAATTAACCCTTTCACTGCCACATGACAGAAGGTTAGCCCTTTACTATCACACAACCGACGGCGATGCTCCATCATTAGCATCATTAGCTCCGCGGATGCGGAGCTAATGATGCTAATGATGGAGCATCGCCGTCGGTTGTGTGATAGTAAAGGGCTAACCTTCTGTATTGTCACAGTGAAAGGGTTAACCGGCTGTCGTGTGGCAGTGAAAGGGTTAAAATGTTCACAACAACATGGATGCATGTACTCTGCCAGCATGTTTAATATCCATAATACTAAATGTTTGACTAAGATTTCTATGAAACTTTATTCTAAAAAAAAAATTTTTTTTTTTTTTTTTTTAAACTCATAAAATATATTGGGTCGCACCTAAATCGGCAGGGTCGGTCGGCAACCTGAAACCAACCATTATTTTTGTTAGGCCTAATCAAGGTTTGGAGCCCTTGGAATGCATAGTAAGGGTCCTAAGGGACCAAGATAGCAACCACACAATTTGTGAATGCAGTGAGGAATGTGAACTAGGTGTCCTAGGATGCCTCAGTATTATAATGAGTTTTCTCCTAATGAATGCAGGATGTCTTTTACAGGTCGACATGGTGCTGGAGAGCTGGGGTAGCATCTCTACTACTGCCATTCTCATATCAATTCCAATAGAAAAACTGTGTCACATGTATTTGGTATATTAAGCCCAATCAAATTCAGATCCTTTTTTGTAAACATAAACATTTAAACAAGGGAAAGCTGTGATGTAGGCTATTTCTTTCTCTAAGCAGAACTATTCAATTACCAACTATCTTACCTACACTGTAATGGTTTTAACTTTACTGTACTTGAAGTGTACACTGTGCTGCTTATTGTGCTGTGCTGTGCTATCTTATCTAGGAAAATACTAATAGGCCTACAGATTGGAACTCAGTATCGGCAGATACTCAATATTAAATGACTCTGATCAGAAACTCAGTATTAAATGACTCGGATCAGAAACTCAATATTAAATTACTCTGATCAGAATGATACTCAATATTAAATTACTCTGATCAGAAACTCAGTATTAAATGACTCTGATCAGAATGATACTCAATATTAAATGACTCTGATCAGAAACTCAGTATTAAATGACTCTGATCAGAAACTCAATATTAAATTACTCTGATCAGATACTCAATATTAAATTACTCTGATCAGAATGATACTCAATATTAAATTACTCTGATCAGAAGCTCAGTATTAAATGACTCTGATCAGAATGATACTCAATATTAAATGACTCTGATCAGAAACTCAGTATTAAATTACTCTGATCAGAAACTCAGTATTAAATTACTCTGATCAGATACTCAATATTAAATGACTCGGATCAGAAACTCAGTATTAAATTACTCTGATCAGATACTCAATATTAAATGACTCTGATCAGATACTCAATATTAAATGACTCTGATCAGATACTCAATATTAAATTGCTCTAATCAGATACTCAATATTAAATTACTCTGATCAGAATGATACTCAATATTAAATTACTCTGATCAGAATGATACTCAATATTAAATTACTCTGATCAGAAACTCAGTATTAAATGACTCTGATCAGAAACTCAGTATTAAATGACTCTGATCAGAAACTCAGTATTAAATTACTCTGATCAGAAACTCAATATTAAATGACTCTGATCAGAAACTCAGTATTAAATTACTCTGATCAGAAACTCAGTATTAAATTACTCTGATCAGATACTCAATATTAAATGACTCTGATCAGAAATGCAGTATTAAATGACTCTGATCAGATACTCAATATTAAATGACTCTGATCAGATACTCAATATTAAATGACTCTGATCAGAAACTCAGTATTAAATTACTGTGATCAGATCATCATAAGCCTGGGCCTGCTGCACTGCTGTGGTGCTGTGGTCCTGCCTGCTGTGGTGCTGTGGTCCTGCCTGCTGTGGTGCTGTGGTCCTGCCTGCTGCACTGCTGTGGTCCTGCCTGCTGTGGTGCTGTGGTCCTGCCTGCTGCACTGCTGCGGTGCTGTGGTCCTGCCTGCTGTGTTGCTGTGGTCCTGCCTGCTGTGGTGCTGTGGTCCTGCCTGCTGCACTGCTGTGGTGCTGTGGTCCCGCCTGCTGCACTGCTGTGGTGCTGTGGTCCCGCCTGCTGTGGTGCTGTGGTCCTGCCTGCTGTGGTCCTGCCTGCTGTGGTGCTGTGGTCTTGCCTGCTGCCTGCTGTGGTGCTGTGGTCCTGCCTGCTGTGGTGCTGTGGTCCTGCCTGCTGTGGTGCTGTGGTCCTGCCTGCTGCCTGCTGCGGTGCTGTGGTCCTGCCTGCTGCACTGCTGTGGTCCTGCCTGCTGTGGTGCTGTGGTCCTGCCTGCTGCACTGCTGTGGTCCTGCCTGCTGTGGTGCTGTGGTCCTGCCTGCTGCACTGCTGTGGTCCTGCCTGCTGCACTGCTGTGGTCCTGCCTGCTGCCTGCTGTGGTCCTGCCTGCTATGGTGCTGTGGTCCTGCCTGCTGTGGTGCTGTGGTCCTGCCTGCTGCCTGCTGTGGTCCTGCCTGCTGTGGTGCTGTGGTCCTGCCTGCTGCACTGCTGCGGTGCTGTAGTCCTGCCTGCTGTGGTGCTGTGGTCCTGCCTGCTACACTGCTGTGGTGCTGTGGTCCCGCCTGCTGTGGTGCTGTGGTCCTGCCTGCTGCACTGCTGTGGTCCTGCCTGCTGTGGTGCTGTGGTCCTGCCTGCTGCACTGCTGTGGTGCTGTGGTCCTGCCTGCTGTGGTGCTGTGGTCCTGCCTGCTGTGGTGCTGTGGTCCTGCCTGCTGCACTGCTGTGGTCCTGCCTGCTGTGGTGCTGTGGTCCTGCCTGCTGTGGTGCTGTGGTCCTGCCTGCTGCCTGCTGCACTGCTGTGGTCCTGCCTGCTGTGGTGCTGTGGTCCTGCCTGCTGTGGTGCTGTGGTCCCGCCTGCTGTGGTGCTGTGGTCCTGCCTGCTGTGGTGCTGTGGTCCTGCCTGCTGTGGTGCTGTGGTCCTGCCTGCTGTGGTGCTGTGGTCCTGCCTGCTGCACTGCTGTGGTCCTGCCTGCTGTGGTGCTGTGGTCATGCCTGCTGCCTGATGTGGTCCTGCCTGCTGCACTGCTGTGGTCCTGCCTGCTGCACTGCTGTGGTCCTGCCTGCTGTGGTGCTGTGGTCCTGCCTGCTGCCTGCTGTGGTCCTGCCTGCTGCACTGCTGTGGACTGTGGTCCTGCCTGCTGTGGTCCTGCCTGCTGTGGTCCTGTCTGCTGCCTGCTGCACTGCTGTGGTCCTGCCTGCTGTGGTCCTGTCTGCTGCCTGCTGCACTGCTGTGGTCCTGCCTGCTGTGGTGCTGTGGTCCTGCCTGCTGTGGTGCTGTGGTCCTGCCTGCTGTGGTGCTGTGGTCCTGCCTGCTGCCTGCTGTGGTGCTGTGGTCCTGCCTGCTGCCTGCTGCACTGCTGTGGTCCTGCCTGCTGTGGTGCTGTGGTCCTGCCTGCTGTGGTGCTGTGGTCCTGCCTGCTGCCTGCTGTGGTCCTGCCTGCTGTGGTGCTGTGGTCCTGCCTGCTGCCTGCTGTGGTCCTGCCTGCTGTGGTGCTGTGGTCCTGCCTGCTGCACTGCTGTGATGCTGTGGTCCTGCCTGCTGTGGTGCTGTGGTCCTGCCTGCTGCCTGCTGCACTGCTGTGGTCCTGCCTGCTGCACTGCTGTGGTCTTGCCTGCTGCACTGCTGTGGTCCTGCCTGCTGGTGGGAGGAAAACGAGGAGCAGGAGCAGGAGGAGGAGGAACAGGGGTGGTTCAACAGAGCCGTCTCTCAGCTGAAATAGGTAACTAAGCTGAATCGCTTTTCACTCTGGTGCCTGAGATTTCTCTACCTCCTCTCCCTCACATGCTGCTGGTGCAAGACGGAGAGAGATACAGGACAGGGAGGGAGAGATACAGAACAGGGAGGGCTAGAGAGATACAGGACAGGGAGGGAGAGAGAGATACAGGACAGGGAGGGAGAGATACAGAACAGGGAGGGATAGAGATATACAGGACAGGGAGAGAGAGAGAGATACAGAACAGGGAGAGAGATACAGGACAGGGAGGGAGAGAGATACAGGACAGGGAGGGAGAGAGAGAGATACAGGGAGGGAGAGAGATACAGGACAGGGAGGGAGAGAGATACAGGACAGGGAGGGAGAGAGATACAGGACAGGGAGGGAGAGATACAGGACAGGGAGGGAGAGAGATACAGGACAGGGAGGGAGAGATACAGGACAGGGAGAGAGAGATACAGGACAGGGAGGGAGAGAGATACAGGACAGGGAGGGAGAGAGATACAGGACAGGGAGAGAGAGAGATACAGGACAGGGAGGGAGAGAGATACAGGACAGGGAGGGAGAGAGATACAGGACAGGGAGAGAGAGATATAGATACAGGACAGGGAGAGAGAGATACAGGACAGGGAGGGAGAGATACAGGACAAGGAGAGAGACACAGGTTAGGGAGAGAGAGATACAGGACAGGGAGAGAGAGATACAGGATAGGGAGAGAGAGATACAGGATAGGGAGGGAGAGAGATACAGGACAGGGATAGAGATACAGGACAGGGAGAGAGAGATACAGGACAGGGAGGGAGAGAGATACAGGACATGGAGGGAGAGAGATACAGGATAGGGAGGGAGAGAGATACAGGACAGGGAGGGAGATACAGGACAGGGAGAGAGAGATACAGGATAGGGAGGGAGAGATACAGGACAGGGAGGGAGATATACAGGACAGGGAGGGAGAGAGATACAGGATGGGGAGGGAGAGAGATACAGGACAGTGAGGGAGATACAGGACAGGGAGAGAGATACAGGACAGGGAGAGATATATACAGGACAGGGAGAGAGAGAGATACAGGACAGGGAGAGAGATGCAGGACAGGGAGGGAGAGAGAGATACAGGACAGGGAGGGAGAGAGATACAGGACAGGGAGGGAGAGATACAGGACAGGGAGAGAGATACAGGACAGGGAGAGAGATAGATACAGGACAGGGAGAGAGATACAGGACAGGGAGGGAGAAAGATACAGGACAGGGAGAAAGAGATACAGGACATGGAGAGAGAGATACAGGACAGGGAGAGAGAGATACAGGACAGGGAGAGAGATACAGGATAGGGAGAGAGAGATACAGGATAGGGAGGGAGAGAGATACAGGACAGGGAGAGAGAGATACAGGACAGGGAGAGAGAGATACAGGACAGGGAGAGAGATACAGGACAGGGAGAGAGAGATACAGGACAGGGAGGGAGAGAGATACAGGACAGGGAGGGAGAAAGATACAGGACAGGGAGAGAGAGATACAGGAAAAAATAGGTAACTAAGCTGAATCGCTTTTCACTCTGGTGCCTGAGATTTCTCTACCTCCTCTCCCTCACATGCTGCTGGAGCAAGACGGAGAGAGATACAGGACAGGGAGGGAGAGATACAGAACAGGGAGGGATAGAGAGATACAGGACAGGGAGGGAGAGAGAGATACAGGACAGGGAGGGAGATATACAGAACAGGGAGGGAGAGAGATATACAGGACAGGGAGAGATAGAGATACAGAACAGGGAGAGAGATACATGACAGGGAGGGAGAGAGATACAGGACAGGGAGGGAGAGAGAGAGATACAGGGAGGGAGAGAGATACAGGACAGGGAGAGAGATGCAGGACAGGGAGAGAGATACAGGACAGGGAGGGATAGAGATACAGGACAGGGAGAGAGAGAGATACAGGACAGGGAGAGAGATACAGGACAGGGAGGGAGAGAGATACAGGACAGGGAGAGAGAGATACAGGACAGAGAGAGAGATACAGGACATGGAGAGATACAGGACAGGGAGAGAGAGAGAGAGATACAGGACAGGGAGAGAGATACAGGACATGGAGAGAGAGATACAGGACAGGGAGGGAGAGAGATACAGGACAGGGAGAGAGATACAGGACAGGGAGGGAGAGAGATACAGGACAGGGAGAGAGAGAGATACAGGACAGGGAGGGAGAGAGATACAGGACAGGGAGGGAGAGATACAGGACAGGGAGGGAGAGAGATACAGGACAGGGAGGGAGAGATACAGGACAGGGAGAGAGATACAGGACAGGGAGGGATAGAGATACAGGACAGGGAGGGAGAGAGATACAGGACAGGCAGGGAGAGATACAGGACAGGGAGGGAGAGAGATACAGGACAGGGAGGGAGAGATACAGGACAGGGAGAGAGACACAGGACAGGGAGGGAGAGAGATACAGGACAGGGAGGGAGAGAGATACAGGACAGGGAGAGAGAGAGATACAGGACAGGGAGAGAGAGAGATACAGGACAGGGATGGAGAGAGATACAGGACAGGGAGAGAGAGATAGAGATACAGGACAGGGAGAGAGAGATACAGGACAGGGAGGGAGAGATACAGGACAGGGAGAGAGACACAGGTTAGGGAGAGAGAGATACAGGACAGGGAGAGAGAGATACAGGATAGGGAGAGAGAGATACAGGATAGGGAGGGAGAGAGATACAGGACAGGGAGAGAGATACAGGACAGGGAGAGAGAGATACAGGACAGGGAGGGAGAGAGATACAGGACATGGAGGGAGAGAGATACAGGACAGGGAGAGAGATACAGGACAGGGAGAGAGAGATACAGGACAGGGAGGGAAAGAGATACAGGATAGGGAGAGAGATATACAGGATAGGGAGGGAGAGAGATACAGGACAGGGAGAGAGAGATACAGGACAGGGAGATAGAGATACAGGACAGGGAGAGAGATACAGGACAGGGAGAGAGATAGATACAGGACAGGGAGAGATACAGGACAGGGAGGGAGAAAGATACAGGACAGGGAGAGAGAGATACAGGACAGGGAGAGAGAGATACAGGACAGGGAGAGAGAGATACAGGACAGGGAGGGAGAGAGAGAGAGATACAGGACAGGGAGAGAGAGAGATACAGGACAGGGAGGGAGAGAGATACAGGACAGGGATGGAGAGAGATACAGGACAGGGAGAGAGAGATACAGGACAGGGAGAGAGATACAGGATAGGGAGAGAGAGATACAGGATAGGGAGGGAGAGAGATACAGGACAGGGAGAGAGAGATACAGGACAGGGAGAGAGATACAGGACAGGGAGAGAGAGATACAGGACAGGGAGAGAGATACAGGACAGGGAGAGAGAGATACAGGACAGGGAGGGAGAGAGATACAGGACAGGGAGGGAGAAAGATACAGGACAGGGAGAGAGAGATACAGGACAGGGAGGGAGAGAGATACAGGACAGGGAGGGAGAGAGATACAGGACAGGGAGGGAGAGATATAGATACAGGACATGGAGGGAGAGAGATACAGGACAGGGAGGGAGAGAGAGAGATACAGGACAGGGAGAGAGAGAGATACAGGACAGGGAGGGAGAGAGATACAGGACAGGGATGGAGAGAGAGAGAGAGAGAGATACAGGACAGGGAGGGAGAGAGATACAGGACAGGGAGGGAGAGAGATACAGGACAGGGAGAGAGAGATACAGGACAGGGAGAGAGAGATACAGGACAGGGAGGGAGAGATACAGGACAGGGAGGGAGAGAGAGGACAGGGAGAGAGAGATACAGGACAGGGAGGGAGAGAGATACAGGACAGGGAGGGAGAGAGATACAGGACAGGGAGGGAGATACAGGACAGGGAGGGAGAGAGAGAGATACAGGACAGGGAGGGAGAGAGAGAGAGGACAGGGAGAGAGATACAGGACAGGGAGAAAGATACAGGATAGGGAGGGAGAGAGATACAGGACAGGGAGAGAGAGATACAGGACAGGGAGAGAGATACAGGACAGGGAGGGAGATACAGGACAGGGAGAGAGAGATACAGGACAGGGAGAGAGAGATACGGGACAGGGAGAGAGATACAGGACAGGGAAAGAGAGAGATACAGGACAGGGAGGGAGATACAGGACAGGGAGAGAGAGATACAGGACAGGGAGGGAGAGATACAGGACAGGGAAGGAGAGAGATACAGGACAGGGAGGGAGAGATACAGGACAGGGAGGGAGATAGATACAGGATAGGGAGGGAGAGAGATACAGGACAGGGAGGGAGATACAGGACAGGGAGAGAGAGAGATACAGGATAGGGAGGGAGAGATACAGGACAGGGAGGGAGATATACAGGACAGGGAGGGAGAGAGATACAGGATGGGGAGGGAGAGAGATACAGGACAGGGAGGGAGATACAGGACAGGGAGAGAGATACAGGACAGGGAGAGAGAGATACAGGACAGGGAGAGATAGATATATACAGGACAGGGAGAGAAAGAGATACAGGACAGGGAGAGAGATGCAGGGACAGGGAGGGAGAGAGAGAGATACAGGACAGGGAGAGAAATACAGGACAGGGAGAGAGATACAGGACAGGGAGGGAGAGAGATACAGGACAGGGAGAGAAATACAGGACAGGGAGAGAGATACAGGACATGGAGAGAGAGAGATACAGGACAGGGAGAGAAATACAGGACAGGGAGAGAGATACAGGACAGGGAGGGAGAGAGATACAGGACAGGGAGAGAGATACAGGACAGGGAGGGAGAGAGATACAGGACAGGGAGGGAGAGATACAGGACAGGGAGAGAAATACAGGACAGGGAGAGAGATACAGGACAGGGAGAGAAATACAGGACAGGGAGAGAGATACAGGACAGGAAGGGAGAGAGATACAGGACAGGGAGAGAGATACAGGACAGGGAGGGAGAGAGATACAGGACAGGGAGGGAGAGAGATACAGGACAGGGAGGGAGAGATACAGGACAGGGAGGGAGATACAGGACAGGGAGAGAGAGATACAGGATAGGGAGGGAGAGATACATGACAGGGAGGGAGATATACAGGACAGGGAGGGAGAGAGATACAGGATGGGGAGGGAGAGAGATACAGGACAGGGAGGGAGATACAGGACAGGGAGAGAGATACAGGACAGGGAGAGAGAGATACAGGATGGGGAGGGAGAGAGATACAGGCCAGGGAGGGAGATACAGGACAGGGAGAGAGATACAGGACAGGGAGAGAGAGATACAGGACAGGGAGAGAGAGAGATACAGGACAGGGAGAGATAGATATATACAGGACAGGGAGAGAGAGATACAGGACAGGGAGAGAGATGCAGGACAGGGAGGGAGAGATAGAGATACAGGACAGGGAGAGAAATACAGGACAGGGAGAGAGATACAGGACAGGGAGGGAGAGATATACAGGACAGGGAGAGAAATACAGGACAGGGAGAGAGATACAGGACAGGGAGAGAGAGAGATACAGGACAGGGAGAGAGATACAGGACAGGGAGAGAGATACAGGACAGGGAGGGAGAGAGATACAGGACAGGGAGAGAGATACAGGACAGGGAGGGAGAGAGATACAGGACAGGGAGGGAGAGAGATACAGGACAGGGAGAGAGAGAGATACAGGACAGAGCGAGAGATACAGGACATGGAGAGAGAGATACAGGACAGGGAGAGAGATACAGGACAGGGAGGGAGAGAGATACAGGACAGGGAGAGAGAGAGATACAGGACAGGGAGAGAAATACAGGACAGGGAGAGAGATACAGGACAGGGAGAGAGAGATACAGGACAGGGAGGGATAGAGATACAGGACTGGGAGGGAGAAAGATACAGGACAGGGAGAGATAGATACAGGACAGGGAGGGAGAGAGATACAGGACAGGGAGAGAGAGATACAGGACAGGGAGAGAGAGATACAGGACAGGGAGAGAGATACAGGACAGGGAGATAGAGATACAGGACAGGGAGGGAGAGAGATACAGGACAGGGAGGGATAAAGATACAGGACAGGGAGAGAGAGATACAGGACAGGGAGGGAGAGAGATACAGGACAGGGATGGAGAGAGATACAGGACAGGGAGGGATAGATAGAGATACAGGACAGGGAGGGAGAGAGATACAGGACAGGGAGGGAGAGAGAGAGAGAGATACAGGACAGGGAGAGAGAGATACAGGACAGGGAGGGAGAGAGATACAGGACAGGGATGGAGAGAGAGAGATACAGGACAGGGAGGGAGAGAGATACAGGACAGGGAGGGAGAGAGATACAGGACAGGGATAGAGAGATACAGGACAGGGAGAGAGAGATACAGGACAGGGAGGGAGAGATACAGGACAGGGAGGGAGAGAGAGAGAGGACAGGGAGAGAGAGATACAGGACATGGAGGGAGAGAGATACAGAACAGGGAGGGAGAGAGATACAGGACAGGGAGGGAGATACAGGACAGGGAGGGAGAGAGAGAGATACAGGACAGGGAGGGAGAGAGCGAGAGAGAGGACAGGGAGAGAGAGATACAGGACAGGGAGAGAGATACAGGATAGGGAGGGAGAGAGATACAGGACAGGGAGAGAGAGATACAGGACAGGGAGAGAGATACAGGACAGGGAGGGAGATACATGACAGGGAGAGAGAGATACAGGACAGGGAGAGAGAAAGATACGGGACAGGGAGAGAGATGCAGGACAGGGAAAGAGAGAGATACAGGACAGGGAGGGAGATACAGGACAGGGAGAGAGAGATACAGGACAGGGAGGGAGAGATACAGGACAGGGAGGGAGAGAGATACAGGATAGGGAGGGAGAGAGATACAGGACAGGGAGGGAGAGATATACAGGATAGCGAGGGAGAGAGATACAGGACAGGGAGAGAGAGATACAGGATAGGGAGGGAGAGATACAGGACAGGGAGGGAGATATACAGGACAGGGAGGGAGAGAGATACAGGACAGGGAGAGAGAGATACAGGACAGGGAGGGAGAGATACAGGACATGGAGAGAGAGAGAGAACAGGGAGAGAGAGATACAGGACAGGGAGGGAGAGAGATACAGGACAGGGAGGGAGAGAGATACAGGACAG
>NC_140169.1:189474945-189482445 GCF_963971535.1 Notolepis coatsorum
AGGGAGAGAGAGATACAGGACAGGGAGAGAGAGATACAGGACAGGGAGAGAAATACAGGACATGGAGGGAGAGAGATACAGGACAGGGAGGGAGAGAGAGATACAGGGAGGGAGAGAGATACAGGACAGGGAGAGAGATACAGGACAGGGAGGGAGAGAGATACAGGACAGGGAGAGAGAGAGAGATACAGGACAGGGAGAGAGATACAGGACAGGGAGGGAGAGAGATACAGGACAGGGAGAGAGAGATACAGGACAGAGAGAGAGATACAGGACATGGAGAGAGATGCAGGACAGGGGGAGAGAGAGAGATACAGGACAGGGAGAGAGATACAGGACATGGAGAGAGAGATACAGGACAGGGAGGGAGAGAGATACAGGACAGGGAGAGAGATACAGGACAGGGAGGGAGAGAGATACAGGACAGGGAGAGATATAGAGATACAGGACAGGGAGGGAGAGAGATACAGGACAGGGAGGGAGATAGATACAGGACAGGGAGGGAGAGATACAGGACAGGGAGAGAGATACAGGACAGGGAGGGAGAGAGATACAGGACAGGGAGGGAGAGAGATACAGGACAGGGAGGGAGAGATACAGGACAGGGAGGGAGAGAGATACAGGACAGGGAGGGAGAGATACAGGACAAGGAGAGAGATACAGGACAGGGAGGGAGAGAGATACAGGACAGGGATGGAGAGAGATACAGGACAGGGAGAGAGAGAGATACAGGACAGGGATGGAGAGAGATACAGGACAGGGAGGGAGAGAGATACAGGACAGGGAGAGAGAGAGAGATACAGGACATGGAGAGAGAGATACAGGACAGGGAGGGAGAGATACAGGACAGGGAGAGAGACACAGGATAGGGAGAGAGATATACAGGACAGGGAGAGAGAGATACAGGATAGGGAGAGAGAGATACAGGATAGGGAGGGAGAGAGATACATGACAGGGAGAGAGATACAGGACAGGGAGAGAGAGATACAGGACAGGGAGGGAGAGAGATACAGGACAGGGATGGAGAGAGATACAGGACAGGGAGAGAGATACAGGACAGGGAGAGAGAGAGATACAGGACAGGGAGGGAGAGAGATACAGGATAGGGAGAGAGATACAGGATAGGGAGGGAGAGAGATACAGGACAGGGAGAGAGAGATACAGGACAGGGAGAGAGAGATACAGGACAGGGAGAGAGATACAGGACAGGGAGAGAGAGAGATACAGGACAGGGATAGATACAGGACAGGGAGGGAGAAAGATACAGGACAGGGAGAGAGAGATACAGGACAGGGAGAGAGATACAGGACAGGGAGAGAGATACAGGACAGGGAGAGAGAAACAGGATAGGGAGAGAGAGATACAGGATAGGGAGGGAGAGAGATACAGGACAGGGAGAGAGATATACAGGACAGGGAGAGAGAGATACAGGACAGGGAGAGAGATACAGGACAGGGAGAGAGAGATACAGGACAGGGATGGAGAAAGATACAGGACAGGGAGAGAGAGATACAGGACAGGGAGGGAGAGAGATACAGAACAGGGAGGGAGATAGATACAGGACAGGGAGGGAGAGATAGAGATACAGGACAGGGAGGGAGAGAGATACAGGACAGGGAGGGAGAGAGAGAGAGAGAGATACAGGACAGGGAGAGATAGAGATACAGGACAGGGAGGGAGAGAGATACAGGACAGGGATGGAGAGAGAGAGAGATACAGGACAGGGAGGGTGAGAGATACAGGACAGGGAGGGAGAGAGATACAGGACAGGGAGAGCGAGATACAGGACAGGGAGAGAGATATACAGGACAGGGAGGGAGAGATACAGGACAGGGAGGGATAGAGAGAGAGGACAGGGAGAGAGAGATACAGGACAGGGAGGGAGAGAGATACAGGACAGGGAGGGAGAGAGATACAGGACAGGGAGGGAGATACAGGACAGGGAGGGAGAGAGAGAGAGATACAGGACAGGGAGGGAGAGAGAGAGGACAGGGAGAGAGAGATACAGGACAGGGAGAAAGATACAGGATAGATGCCTTCAAATCGAGGCTCAAAACCCACTTCTACCTACTAGCCTTTCCCGTTCACTGACTCATGCCCTGTTTTTCTATGTGTTTGCCTGTGTGCCCTCCCATAAAACGGAGTGTGATTGTTGTCTATATGTATCTTATGTATTTATGTATTTACCCTCTGTACAGCACTTTGGTTGACACGCGTCATGTGAAATGTGCTTTATAAATAAATTTGATTGATTGATTGATTGAGGATAGGGAGGGAGAGAGATACAGGACAGGGAGAGAGAGATACAGGACAGGGAGAGAGATACAGGACAGGGAGGGAGATACAGGACAGGGAGAGAGAGATACAGGACAGGGAGAGAGAGATACGGGACAGGGAGAGAGATACAGGACAGGGAAAGAGAGAGATACAGGACAGGGAGGGAGATACAGGACAGGGAGAGAGAGATACAGGACAGGGAGGGAGAGATACAGGACAGGGAGGGAGAGAGATACAGGATAGGGAGGGAGATAGATACGAGGACAGGGAGGTAGATATACAGGACAGGGAGGGAGAGAGATACAGGATGGGGAGGGAGAGAGATACAGGACAGGGAGGGAGATACAGGACAGGGAGAGAGATACAGGACAGGGAGAGAGAGATACAGGACAGGGAGAGAGAGATATACAGGACAGGGAGAGAGATATATACAGTACAGGGAGAGAAAGAGATACAGGACAGGGAGAGAGATGCAGGACAGGGAGGGAGAGAGAGAGATACAGGACAGGGAGAGAAATACAGTACAGGGAGAGAGATACAGGACAGGGAGGGAGAGAGATACAGGACAGGGAGAGAAATACAGGACAGGGAGAGAGATACAGGACAGGGAGAGAGAGAGATACAGGACAGGGAGAGAGATACAGGACAGGGAGAGAGAGATACAGGACAGGGAGAGAAATACAGGACAGGGAGAGAGATACAGGACAGGGAGAGAAATACAGGACAGGGAGAGAGATACAGGACAGGAAGGGAGAGATATACAGGACAGGGAGAGAGATACAGGACAGGGAGGGAGAGAGATACAGGACAGGGAGGGAGAGAGATACAGGACAGGGAGGGAGAGATACAGGACAGGGAGGGAGATACAGGACAGGGAGAGAGAGATACAGGATAGGGAGGGAGAGATACAGGACAGGGAGGGAGATATACAGGACAGGGAGGGAGAGAGATACAGGATGGGGAGGGAGAGAGATACAGGACAGGGAGGGAGATACAGGACAGGGAGAGAGATACAGGACAGGGAGAGAGAGATACAGGACAGGGAGAGAGAGATACAGGATGGGGAGGGAGAGAGATACAGGCCAGGGAGGGAGATACAGGACAGGGAGAGAGATACAGGACAGGGAGAGAGAGATACAGGACAGGGATAGAGAGAGATACAGGACAGGGAGAGAGATATATACAGGACAGGGAGAGAGAGAGATACAGGACAGGGAGAGAGATGCAGGACAGGGAGGGAGAGAGAGAGATACAGGACAGGGAGAGAAATACAGGACAGGGAGAGAGATACAGGACAGGGAGGGAGAGATATACTGGACAGGGAGAGAAATACAGGACAGGGAGAGAGATACAGGACAGGGAGAGAGAGAGATACAGGACAGGGAGAGAGATACAGGACAGGGAGAGAGATACAGGACAGGGAGGGAGAGAGATACAGGACAGGGAGAGAGATACAGGACAGGGAGAGAGATACAGGACAGGGAGGGAGAGAGATACAGGACAGGGAGGGAGAGAGATACAGGACAGGGAGAGAGAGATACAGGACAGAGCAAGAGATACAGGACATGGAGAGAGAGATACAGGACAGGGAGAGAGATACAGGACAGGGAGGGAGAGAGATACAGGACAGGGAGAGAGAGAGATACAGGACAGGGAGAGAAATACAGGACAGGGAGAGAGATACAGGACAGGGAGAGAGAGATACAGGACAGGGAGGGATAGAGATACAGGACAGGGAGGGAGAAAGATACAGGACAGGGAGAGATAGATACAGGACAGGGAGGGAGAGAGATACAGGACAGGGAGAGAGAGATACAGGACAGGGAGAGAGAGATACAGGACAGGGAGAGAGATACAGGACAGGGAGATAGAGATACAGGACAGGGAGGGATAAAGATACAGGACAGGGAGAGAGAGATACAGGACAGGGAGGGAGAGAGATACAGGACAGGGATGGAGAGAGATACAGGACAGGGAGGGATAGATAGAGATACAGGACAGGGAGGGAGAGAGATACAGGACAGGGAGGGAGAGAGAGAGAGCGAGAGAGATACAGGACAGGGAGAGAGAGATACAGGACAGGGAGGGAGAGAGATACAGGACAGGGATGGAGAGAGAGAGATACAGGACAGGGAGGGAGAGAGATACAGGACAGGGAGGGAGAGAGATACAGGACAGGGATAGAGAGATACAGGACAGGGAGAGAGAGATACAGGACAGGGAGGGAGAGATACAGGACAGGGAGGGAGAGAGAGGACAGGGAGAGAGAGATACAGGACAGGGAGGGAGAGAGATACAGGACAGGGAGGGAGAGAGATACAGGACAGGGAGGGAGATACAGGACAGGGAGGGAGAGAGAGAGATACAGGGCAGGAGGGAGAGAGAGAGAGAGGACAGGGAGAGAGAGATACAGGACAGGGAGAGAGATACAGGATAGGGAGGGAGAGAGATACAGGACAGGGAGGGAGAGAGATACAGGACAGGGAGGGAGAGAGATATAGGACAGGGAGGGAGAGAGATACAGGACAGGGAGGGAGAGATAGAGAGAGAGGACAGGGAGGGAGAGAGATACAGGACAGGGAGGGAGAGAGATACAGGACAGGGAGAGAGAGATACAGGACAGGAGGGAGAGAGATACAGGACAGGGAGGGAGAGAGATACAGGACAGGGAGGGAGAGAGATACAGGACAGGGAGGGATAGAGAGAGAGAGGGGACAGGGAGGGAGAGAGATACAGGACAGGGAGGGAGAGAGATACAGGACAGGGAGAGAGAGATACAGGACAGGGAGGAGAGAGATACAGGACAGGGAGGGATAGATACAGGACAGGGAGAGAGAGATACAGGACAGGGAGAGAGAGATACAGGACAGGGAGAGAGAGAGATACAGGACAGGGAGGGAGAGATACAGGACAGGGAGGGAGAGATATACTGGACAGGAGAGAAATACAGGACAGGAGAGAGATACAGGACAGGGAGAGAGAGAGATACAGGACAGGGAGAGAGATACAGGACAGGGAGAGAGATACAGGACAGGGAGGGAGAGAGATACAGGACAGGGAGAGAGATACAGGACAGGGAGGGAGAGAGATACAGGACAGGGAGGGAGAGAGATACAGGACAGGGAGAGAGAGATACAGGACAGAGCAAGAGATACAGGACATGGAGAGAGAGATACAGGACAGGGAGAGAGATACAGGACAGGGAGGGAGAGAGATACAGGACAGGGAGAGAGAGAGATACAGGACAGGGAGAGAAATACAGGACAGGGAGAGAGATACAGGACAGGAGAGAGAGATACAGGACAGGGAGGG
The DNA here is from genome assembly GCF_963971535.1 of Notolepis coatsorum. Taxonomy (NCBI): domain Eukaryota; kingdom Metazoa; phylum Chordata; class Actinopteri; order Aulopiformes; family Paralepididae; genus Notolepis; species Notolepis coatsorum. The sequence goes on from NC_140169.1 coordinate 189,480,535, forward strand.
ATAGAGATACAGGACAGGGAGGGAGAAAGATACAGGACAGGGAGAGATAGATACAGGACAGGGAGGGAGAGAGATACAGGACAGGGAGAGAGAGATACAGGACAGGGAGAGAGAGATACAGGACAGGGAGAGAGAGATACAGGACAGGAGAGAGATACAGGACAGGGAGATAGAGATACAGGACAGGGAAGGAGAGAGATACAGGACAGGGAGGGATAAAGATACAGGACAGGGAGAGAGAGATACAGGAAGGGAGGGAGAGAGATACAGGACAGGGATGGAGAGAGATACAGGACAGGGAGAGAGAGAGATACAGGACAGGGAGGGAGAGAGAGAGAGCGAGAGAGATACAGGACAGGGAGAGAGAGATACAGGACAGGGAGGGAGAGAGATACAGGACAGGGATGGAGAGAGAGAGATACAGGACAGGGAGGGAGAGAGATACAGGACAGGGAGGGAGAGAGATACAGGACAGGGATAGAGAGATACAGGACAGGAGAGAGAGATACAGGACAGGGAGGGAGAGATACAGGACAGGGAGGGAGAGAGAGGACAGGAGAGAGAGATACAGACAGGGAGGGAGAGAGATACAGGACAGGGAGGGAGAGAGATACAGGACAGGGAGGGAGATACAGGACAGGGAGGGAGAGAGAGAGATACAGGGCAGGGAGGGAGAGAGAGAGAGAGGACAGGGAGAGAGAGATACAGGACAGGGAGAGAGATACAGGATAGGGAGGGAGAGAGATACAGGACAGGGAGGGAGAGAGATACAGGACAGGGAGGGAGAGAGATATAGGACAGGGAGGGAGAGAGATACAGGACAGGGAGGGAGAGATAGAGAGAGAGGACAGGGAGGGAGAGAGATACAGGACAGGGAGGGAGAGAGATACAGGACAGGGAGAGAGAGATACAGGACAGGGAGGGAGAGAGATACAGGACAGGGAGGGAGAGAGATACAGGACAGGGAGGGAGAGAGATACAGGACAGGGAGGGATAGAGAGAGAGAGGGGACAGGGAGGGAGAGAGATACAGGACAGGGAGGGAGAGAGATACAGGACAGGGAGAGAGAGATACAGACAGGGAGGGAGAGAGATACAGGACAGGGAGGGATAGATACAGGACAGGAGAGAGAGATACAGGACAGGGAGAGAGAGATACAGGACAGGGAGAGAGAGAGATACAGGACAGGGAGGGAGAGATACAGGACAGGAGAGAGATACAGGACAGGGAGAGAGATACAGGACAGGGAGAGAGAGAGAGAGAGAGAGAGAGAGAGAGAGAGAGAGAGAGAGAGAGAGAGAGAGAGAGAGAGAGAGAGAGATACAGACAGGGAGAGAGATACAGGACATGGAGAGAGATACAGGACAGGGAGGGAGAGAGATAGAGATACAGGACAGGGAGGGAGGGAGATACAGGACAGGGAGAGAGAGAGAGAGAGAGAGAGAGAGAGAGAGAGAGAGAGAGAGAGAGAGAGAGAGAGAGAAAGACACACAGAGAGAGCAAAAGGAGCATTTAAATTCTACAATCACCTAAAAGAAAGTGACCCAGACACACTCCACAACAAAGCCCTCACCTACAGTGAGACCCACTCAGCCAGATGGTTCTGGGACTCTGCTCACAAACACAAGCAGAGCCACCAGGCAGAAACCACACAGGACTAAACCAAATTATAAGAAAACAGAAAGAAAACTATCTGACACATTGGAAAGAATCAACCCAAAACCAGAGCAAATTGAAATGCTATTTGGCCCTAAACAGTACACAGTGGCACAATACCTGAGCACTGTGACTGACGCAAAACTAAGAAGATCCTTGACTAGGTACAGACTCAGCGAGCACAGCCTAGCCCTAGCCCTCGAGAAAGGGAAAGAGAGTCCACAGGGTTCACAGTCAGTATCCCACATAGGGTTA
>NC_140169.1:189487445-189663345 GCF_963971535.1 Notolepis coatsorum
GGTGTGTGTGTGTGTGCGCGCGCCTTGTAGAATTCCACACATAAGAAAGAAAGATACTGGGATGAATAAACAAAATAAAATGTAGAAATGCATGCAATACATAAATAAATATGAATCTCCATATATGAAATATAACATTTAGATAAGGTGCTACTGAGATGTTTTGGTGAGTTCTTTGTTTTTTTGTGGAAGTTGCCCTTCTTAAAAATGCATGAACAATGAACATTCACTGATAATTGGTCTGTAGTAGAGTCTACAAGGTCTACATTGCCGGACCATGTAGAATCCGGACCTTGTAGACTGACATAATTCTGTGCATAGTTTAGTCTACACAGGCCATATTTCAAATAATCAAAATCTTACTTCATTCATCTTAAACATTCTTGATTTGGGGGATTGGTAGTTCCCATGAAATCTGAAGTTGTTCAAACGACAACAGCGATCCACCTTGAATTAAATCACACAGCCGAGTGAAACCTTGTTGGATGCGTCACAGTCACGAAAGGGGCTACTTAATTAATTAATCCAACCCACTTTATTTATAGAGCACATTTAAAAACAACAAAGTTTACGAAAGTGCTGTACAAGTCCCACAACATAAGAAAAAAAAAAAAAAAAAAATCGAAGCTTCGAATTAAAATCGAAGCTCGGCCCCGAAGCTTCGATTGCCAAAAAAAGCTTTGAAGGTCAGCCCTAGTATGCACTATGCACATTAGGCGAATTTTAGGAAAATATGGCTAGGGCTTAAGAGGTTAATATCCTGGCTGATAGCCTACGTATTGTAATAATAACGATGTGTCTCAGAATATATCCTGATTGATAGCCTACATATTGTGACAGTATGGTAATATTGTAGGAACATAGAGATGGAAGGCTGGTATACCCCTGAAGATGGTGAGAGGGGGTGGGGCAGAGAGAGAAAGTGAGAGGGAAAGAGAGTAGGGGGTGAGAGAGAGAGGGGGAACAGAGAGCAAGAGAGAGAGAGAGAGAGAGAGAGAGAGAGAGAGAGAGAGAGAGAGAGAGAGAGAGAGAGAGAGAGAGAGAGAGAGAGAGAGAGCGACAGTTTGTTTGAGAGGATCAATTATATATCCAGTGGCGAATCCTTATGGAAGCCAACGGAAGCCATGCCTCCCTATTAAAATATGAATTAATATCAAATATGAAATATGAAAAAAAAAAAAAATAATATAGTTTACATTCTTTTTCATCTGTGTTATAATTTTTTTTTTTTTTTTTAAATGTCTCCCTCTTCTCCTTCTCACTCCCTCTAACACACTGTCAGACTCACTGTGCTCACTGCAGCTATAGAGGAGAGGAGGCAGGGGGTAGGTCTCTTTCTCCAGCCTCAACCATGTGATTCATGTATCTAGAGTCCAAATCCGATCCTAGCCAATCAGATTCGAGCTGACTGCCACACCCTAAAAGTTTAAAACGGGGCTGTGAGAAGAATCCTGAGTGTGGCCTCCCCTCTGCACACCTCCCCTCTGCACTCTGAACATTGTATTAACCCGTGACTGCTCCCACGGGCCGAATATTGCCCCGATCCTCGCGAGATTAAATCCACGGGTACCTCTCGGCGTGCCGAAGCTTTTCCTAAATCACTTCCATCATCGAAAACGAGGGGAAAAGGTCGGCTCGCGACCCTGAAAATGTCGCGTGATTTTAAAATGGGATCCATGCGAGCTTTCTATCGTGGAAACATCTGGGCGTCCCGCAACTTTTACTCATTCACATGTAGCCCCGAAAATGCTTAGAAAAGGAAAACCGAAAGCGTGGAATAAACTCGCCGAAACGGAAAAGTGTCCCACGGGCGCGCCGTGATTCCGATATGTGTCTCGAATTTGCTCCCACGCGGCGCGCAAAATCGTGCAAGGAAAAATCGGACCAAAAATGAACCAATGCTCCAGCAGTATTAATGACCCTGATGTAAACAAGACAAACGTCTTTCTCTGGTCTGCATCCCCTTTGGTCTGCATACAATTGTGTGTATTAAGCCGTACTGTATTGTACCCATTCTGCAATCTGTTAAATAAATAAAAAGAAAGTTTGACTGGCCGCCGAGCCATACTGTAGTGTACATGGTGACTGCTTGACTAAAAAAAAAATATATATATATATATATATATATATATATATATTTAATAATTATTTTTTTTAATAAATGTTTTTTGGCTTCCCCTGTTATCTCACCCACGCGACGCCACTGTATATATCTGATATTTAAAAGCACTAATAGCTGTTTAACTATCGGCTGTGTTCCTCCATGTCTCTGACGTTGCTGTGGTGTTGTGTTTAAGGTGTTAAGATATTAACAAGGACCTTCTGTTTTGGTACAGTAGATTTATTTCTGGTCTTGAGCCTTGGTGTGAGAATGGCCGTATTATCAAGCTAATTGAGAGGAGGAGGTTGAGGTGAGGCTGAAGGATAGTATATGTACCTGAGGAATGAGCACTTACATAATGTCAACCACCACCACCAACAGCATGTGTGTCATCATTATTTCCCCAAGGGGATCATGGATCAATAAAGGAATATCTTATCGTATTACTGTTTATAACCGCTTTCTATAGGGAACATGGCAATGTATGCCCTACCAACTCAGTAAAACATATCTAATATGTCAGTCTGGTCCCCTGTGGGGTTTTCAGCAGGTTACAAAAAGTGTGGCTTTACGAAATCCAAAACCTGTTGTAGACAGTATCCCGTGAATGATGGATAGCTCTCGCGCTCTCTCTCTCTCTCGTAACAAGGAGGATTTGACTGACAGCGACAATGGCCAATAACAATTGTTTCTCCCGTGTAATATGACCAATCAACACCCCTAATTACCCTAACGTCATCGTAGCATCTGTTTCTTGCCATATGGACGGAGTAGGGGGTATCTGCAGAGCCGCAGAGCCAGGCTGGACGGGTTGGAGGCGGTCTGAACAAGTATTAGTGGTCTGGACAAGTATTTGCACTGCTGCGCACCATTTTCAACTTCACTTTCGTCTCGTTTACATAGGTACATAGACAGTAATGTTACATCTAGACATTTATGACATGTAATAATAGAGTAAACTTGTAAATAGACAGTAATGTTACATCTAGACATACCAGATCTAGTAATAATAATAATAATAATAATAATAGTCCCTCAAACTGCAGGACATGTAAACAGTCAAGTTGCAGAACAACTGTTTGCACAAATGAGAAAGAACAATTACTTTTTAACGCAGCAACTACCATCGACCCATCTGTTCCTGATGAGAAACATCCTAGAACACTTCAACAAAAACAAGAAGCGAATGGACAACATCAAAAAGTTATTTGGGACGACAGCGGTGGCAATAAACAGCTACCACCAGGCTGTATTGGGTACATTTTCTACTTGCACTTGCATTAAAGATATTTAATGCATTAATCCTGTTTTTAATTGATCTAGGAAATAATGTATAGATGTCTTCATTCATCAAGTTCACTGTTCCTTACTAAGCTGTGTTTGTCATCTGCTTACAGTGTCACAGGAAGCAGTCCTTGATCTATCACTGGAAACAGCTCAAGGTGTGCTCCCTGAAGCGGGTTCAGGTCTGCCCCCAGCAATGACAAGTAAGTGGAATTGCATGCCTGGGTCCTTAGAAAGTCTTAAAATGTCTTAAATTCAAGTTTAGCCGCCTATTGACTGAAACCACGCATGATTTGTCCAATAATCTTATTAAACTGCCACCCACCGCCTTAAATAGTGAACTTCACTGTTCCTTGGTAAGCTGTGTTTGTCATCTGCTTACAGTGTCACAGGAAGCAGTCCTTGATCTATCACTGGAAGCAGCTCATGGTGTGCTCCCTGAAGCTGGTTCAGGTCTGCCCCCAGCAATGACAAGTAAGTGGAATTGCATGCATGGGTCATTAGAAAGTCTTAAAATGTCTTAAATTCAAGTTTAGCCGCCTTGACTGAAACCATGCATGATTTGTCCAATAATCATATTAAACTGCCACCCACCACCTTAAATAGTGAACTCTTAATTGCTCCAAGTCAAGAGTGCTAACTATTACACCATAGAACCTGGCTTCTGCAGCAGAAGCAGGCCTATAAAAACCTATGCCTACCTACAATAATTCTTACCTCTACACTATTAGTTTTATTAAACATTGTTACTATTTCTCTTATATTTTTGTGTATGTCCATCCCTGTAGAATTTGAGATTCCAGTGGACAATGACTACTCACCAGACCAACCCTGGGCGAAGTCCCGAAACCCTATCCAACAACAACGGGTAGGCAAATTTCTACAAATAATTACTTTCTATGTAAAACTACTCATCTGTATCACAACAATGGTTATTATCTTCAGCTCAGTTATGTCCTGGACCGAAAGAGGCCTTCGGAAGAAATAATTGTGAAGGAAGGACAAACTTGTTTGACACGGGATGAGTTTTGGAGCCTTGGGTTGAACAGCTATATGGATTCAACTGTGAGTAGTCACATGGTCTAACAGATTAACATTTATTACCGAAGGGAGAGTTTCAGTCATGTTCACTATAATGTCTTAATTGTGATTTCTTGCAGATTGGAAATGCATGCCTGAAGCTCATTGGTGAACTGGCTCTGAAACGTGTATGACCTCTTTTTTAATTACACATTTAAAAGTAACTTTTGGTACTGAAGGCAGACTATTAATAATCATGTTTGTTTTTTCCTCATCAGGACATGGACATTTATATAGAAGACATGTATGTTGTTCCTACCTGGAAGGACCGAAGTATCAACCCGTTAGCTTCATTTCGGGTAAGTGTAATTAATTGATGAAATAAATATAATTATTCAGTTAGTAAATTGAATAAGCATAATGGCACATCCCTACTCTAATGGCAAACTCATGTTTCATAAATATTAGGCTGACATGAAGATGAAACATGCAATAGTCTTTCCAGCCTGGACCGAAAACCACTTTGTGCTATGTGTAAGTGAAATTAGTAATGCGTGTCTTATAAACTTAATCATGTCTGCCGTTCTGGGAGAATAGCAGAATCCACATTCCCACAGAAACCTGACTGACATGCTGTGCTTATTTTTACATACCCATAGGTCTTGAAGCCACGCATACAGGAGATTCTATTATTGGACTCGAAATACATACCTCTGGCTTTGGCGATGAAGACTACAGAACTGTTTTTAGGTACACAGATGAGAGCTACTTTTTGTTGTGTTCATATGCAGGGCTGTACGCTAAGCTTTTTCACTAGGGGCACACTTGCCCCTAAATGAGAAATTTAGGGGCAAAGAATATTTTTTAGGGGCAAATTTTTAAATAACTATTTTACCATTATAGTAGGGCTGGGCGATATGGCCTCTAAATGATATTGCGATATTTTTTGGCCATATCACGATACACAATATATATCGCAATATTTTGACATTTCCTAAAGCACTTAAAATGCTTGATTTAACCCTTTGATGCATACAGTCACGCCAATATGATGATTATAATAAGTCCCTGCAACATATGTTTGCATTATTAAACCATGAAGATGCTTTAAAAAATAATTTAATGAAAATGTACTAAGAGTAGTCTACTGACACACTAATAAAAAAAATTATTTACATCTAAGACTATTTATATAAAAACTCTTGGGTGCCCTTTTTTTGCACAGTACTGTGTTTTCTATCCACTTTAGCCAAACACACACACACACACACATATATATATATATATATATACTACTGTGAGAAAATAATAATTACACACAAAGGGATAATGGCTTATAGCAGACTTAATGATTTTAGAATATTTCAGATAATGAAATTAAATGTTTATCATCAACTATCCAGTTAGTATTTATACTGTCTGTAACGTTTGGCTACTTTAAATCATTGAATGTAGAGAGAGAGCGAGAGAGAGAGAGGGGGCGAGAACGCACAAGAGAGCCAGCCCCCCCCCCCCCCGGGTTTTGTTCTAGGTTCGCGTTTTGATCGTCTAAGCTGCCGTAGGTGATGACGTCACACTCGAATGTAAACAGGAAGAGTCTAACACGGAGATGGAAAGTGGATGATATACAGAAACGAATAACTAATAAATATGAAGTTATGTTTAAACTTCTGTTGTCAAGCGTTGTCACTTGTCAATATAACCCACCCCCTTTCCTCACTTTTCCGCCGTCCCTGCTTCACTCGGGACCACCAGCTAACGTTAGCCCATTGCTCGTGTCAATTAAATTGCATGTTATTAAATGTCCGCGCTGGTCTGTCTAATGAAATTACAACCGCAACATTATGTCGCCTGTACAGCCCTGGTTGTAGGCTAATGTTAGTGTAGTGAAATGCGAATGAAGGGGTGAAATCACTATTCGCAAGCTTGCGAGTAGATATAATTTTTCATTCGCACCGGCCAAATTAGGGGGCAATTTGCGACAATCTCGTCGCAGCGTACAGGCCTGATATGGCATTTAGATGTGATGGTTCACCGATGAGCGATGCTGCCCTTGGGGGGAGGGAGTGCAGAGACTCAAACGCATCAGCGACCCAACTAACTGCGTGTCTGTCTGCATGAATAAAGACTTCTCAAAGTCCAGTTATTATACTGATATCGAATAATTAATTCTGCTCCCTCCCTCCAACCTTGGTTGCTATGCCCACACAAAACCGCAAAACTTCACCCTGGACTCCGGTTTTCAAAGACCGGGGTTGCAGTGTAGCAAATCCCCGGTTGTGTGTGGCCGAACAGTGCAACTGCGCACATACAATCATGGTTATATTAAATCCAGGACTGGACTGGGCCTAACTTGCCTGCCATTACGTTGCGTTCTGAAAAGCGAAACTGACCCTGAAAACGAAACGAAAATGGCCCTGTGTGTAACTGCAGCCGTCTCTGTGCTAACAGTCACGTTTTTAGTACGAGAAGACAAGACAAAACGTCTTTCTCTGGTCTGCATCCCCTTAACAATTGTGTGTATTGAGCCGTACTGTATTGTACCCATTCTGCAATCTTGTTGAAATAAAGTTTTCATTCACACTCAAAATCTGTGTTCATTTTTTATTTTACATACTAATGTTCTGTGTCTTGAGTCGTACTTGTATTGAAAAACTGATTTTATATGTCTGAGGAGAAGACCGGTACTCATCATCTTCGTCTCCACAAAAAGAAAAATGACATGTGAAGTATGTTGTGTGCCAGGTTCAAACAGTGCTGTATATGTACAGTTTATTCCTACTCCTATCCAAGCTCCGGGAGGGTCATCAAAGAGAAGTCGGGTCATCAAAGAGAAGTCGCCTATTCTTAGTCCTTGCCCCACAATGGTGGAATGAACTACCCACCCCAGTTAGGACAGCCGAATCCTGTCTAATCTTTCGCCGTCGACTAAAGACTCACTACTGCATTATCTAAATAAAAAAAATCTAACCCTAACTAACCTTACTGTCATGCACTTGTCCTAATAAACTAACCTACACTGTAGCACTCAACACTTTATGAACATTGTTACTGAGACGAAAGTTAAGTTTACTCTATTATTACTAGATCTGGTATGTCATAAATGTCTAGATATACACTTTATGAACATTGTTACTGAGACGAAAGTTAAGTTTACTCTATTATTACTAGATCTGGTATGTCTAGAGATGTAACATTAATGTCTATGTACACATCATGTCTAGATGTACACTTTATGAACATTGTTACTGAGACGAAAGTTAAGTTTACTCTATTATTACTAGATCTGGTATGTCTAGATGTAACATTACTGTCTATTTACAAGTTTACTCGAGTATTACATGTCATAAATGGCTAGATGTAACATTACTGTCTATGTACCTATGTAAACGAGACGAAAGTGAAGTTGAAAATGGTGCGCAGTAGTGCAAATACTTGTCCAGACCACTAATACTTGTCCAGACCGCCTCCAACCCGTCCCAATAGGGTCCAGCTGCAGACTCGGAGCCTCGAGGTCCAGATTGGTACTTCCGGCGGCCACAGGACTAATGCGGAAGTATCTCGAAGTACGTCTGACGTAATAGTCCTGTGGCAGTACTATGCGGAAGTATCTCGAAGTACGTCTGACGTATCTCGAATTACGTCTGACGTTTCTCTACGTTAGCTAAGCGAACATTAAACGTTGTATTCATAAAATAATATAAAATCAGCAGCATGGGGAGGGCCGGGGGGAGGGGAGGTACAGGTAGTAGAAGACATAGAGGTACAGGTCACATAATTATAGTACAGTGGAGAAGTAAAAATGGAATAAAAAGGCAGTGTAAACAATATACAATATTATTAACTCTAATAATAACACGCCTCGCGGGCTCATTATAATACGAGAGCCGTGGGTCTGCATTGTATAGAGCGGATCCCCCGGCCGTATTCAAGCGCTGGAGCGCTTTGCGATGGATCAAACTGTATTAATATAGTAGTAATAATAGTAGTTGGCTAGTTGCGCGCTTCTGGCCACCTCCCGCAGTGCGCGCATACACACATACTGTCTGTAGCTATACAGTACGTGCAAATCGCACAGGTTGCCTCATCTCATCTGGCTCTGCAAATAGATCTAGAGTCTGAATATCATATAATAGCCTGCTGATGATCTCTCTCTCGATCAAATCCATTCTGAGAACGGAATGCATGCCCGCGACGAGGGTCTTGATTGATTGATTGATTGATTGATTGATTGATTGATTGATTGAAAATTGTATTAACAGATCATGCTGGACCTACAAAAGGCCTTTGACACTGTCAATCACTCCATTCTTGATTGAACATTTTATTATCAGATTGCAGAATGGGTACAGTACAGTACAGCTCAATACACACAATTGTTATGGGGATGCAGACCAGAGAAAGACTTTCGCCTTGGGGGGGGGGGGGGGGGGGGGGGGGGGGGTCGTGTAGGAGGGTGGGGACACTGTACAACTGTACAAGCAAAACTGTACATTGGAATATTGACAAAACCATACTTGGTCATTTACTGTACATTGGAGGGGGTTGGGTTACAACACAGGAGCAGAGTATAAACAAGAGTACAGGAATGAGACACAGTACTGTACTGTTGTTTATACTCTGCTCCTGTGTTGTATGTATACTGTACATTGTGTATGCGCGCACTGCGGGAGGTGGCCAGAAGCGCGCAACTAGCCAACTACTATTATTACTACTATATTAATACAGTTTGATCCATCGCAAAGCGCTCCAGCAGCTTGATACGGCCGGGGGATCCGCTCTATACAATGGCAGGACCACGGCTCTCGTATTATAATGAGCCCGCGAGGCGTGTTATTATTAGAGTTATATATTGTTTATTGTTACACTGCCTTTTTATTCCATTTTACTTCTCCACTATACTATATTATGTGACCTGTACCTCTATGTCTTCTACTACCTGTACCTCCCCTCCCCCCGGCCCTCCCCATGCTGCTGATTTTATATTATTTTATGAATACAACGTTTAATGTTCGCTTAGCTAACGTAGAGAAACGTCAGACGTAATTCGAGATACGTCAGACGTTACTTCGAGATACTTCCACATAGTACTGCCACAGGACTATTACGTCAGACGTTCTTCGAGATACTTCCGCATTAGTCCTGTGGCCGCCGGAAGTACCAATCTGGACCTCGAGGCTCCGAGTCTGCAGCTCGACCCTACTCACCCGTCCGCGTGAATATTAAAGGCAACCAACTTGTGTTCGGCTTTTCTCTGATTGGCCCCCCCCGGCCCCACGCGCAGGCAAGCGCAGCCGTCCCACGTCCCAAATGAATCCAAAGAGCAAGCGCGGCAGCGCGGCAGCGCGGGCAACCAACTTCTGTAGTGTTTGGGCTGCTGTTCCAACGCACTTGTGTTGGGCTGCGGTAGCAGTGGAGCGTGGAGCGCTGCTGACTGATTATTAGTTTCGCGTTTTAACAACCAACGGTAGATTCACTCGTCACTGTACATGTATAAACAAAGCCATACAGTTATGAAATAATAAACACTGTTAGGACTCGCAATAATAAACACTGTTACGAATATATATATATATATATATATATATATATATAATATATATATATATATATATATATGTACTAAATACCTATATGTCCTATGCATAAATGTCATGTATGTTTGTATGTCATAAATGTCTATATGAATTGAAAAATGGGGGACCCTGATGTAAACAAGACAAACGTCTTTCTCAGTCTGCATCCCCTTAACAATGTATGTATTGAGCCGTACTGTATTGTACCCATTCTGCAATCTGTTAAATAAAGTTTTCATTCATTCTTCATTCACTATCTGACTCTTAATAATAAACACTAGTGTTAGGACTATCTGACTCTTACTAATAAACACTGTGTTAGGACTATAACACTGTTAGGACTATCTGACTCTTAATAATAACACTGTTACAGTGTTAGGACTATCTCGAGTCACGCGTCACTACTGTAACTAGAAACTCTGGGTGTCACTGTACATGTGTCTAATATGGCTGTCACTTATCAATGACTTCGCGACAGCCATATTAGACACATAGCCATAATTTAAGATATAGTTTATGTATTCGCAAATATGAGAGCTCTGTCATTGAAGTGGGTGGTGGCAGTGTAACAACGTTCACCCTGATGTAAAGTAGCGTTTTTATGTTTTGTCATGACAACCCAATTACATAATCCAACATATGTGTAAAGAACAACATATTCCATTAACGGTATATTTTTTAATGATTCATTACGGTATAAATAGGTTAACTGGAGCTGTGGAACTATTATCTTAAATTATGGCTATGTGTCTAATATGGCTGTCTCAAACACAAGGACCTGGGGGAGCCTCATGCGCATGCGCGGCGCTCTGCCGCGACTCTCTTGTCTCTCTTGTCTCTCTTGCCGCAAGGCCGCGTGCTAGTGGATTGATTGATTGGCCGTGTCCAATCAGAGAAAGCCTGAACGAAAGCTGAACACAAGTTGGTTGCCTTTAATATTCACGCCACCCGTCCAGCCTGGCTCTGCGGCTCTGCAGATACCCCCTATTGGATGGACGCGCAAGCATCCCATTTCTAAGCGCACCAGAGTGGAGGTATTCAAGAACATTGTTTACGCGCAAATGCTATACTAACCCTGTTATACACAGACCAATTCGGCGTGGTTTCCAGAGGCTACCGCAAAGAATAGCGGTGTTTGAAATGTTTCTATTGTATTGGATATGTGAAGCATGAGGATACATGCTTATACTGCTGCGCAGCTCAGACTAAATTGTAACAACAATCATCCGGTTGCTGTTAGCTACATGTTACAAAAGGCGCGTTGTTGTCAGCAATCGCTACAAAGTTGCAAACCGGGCAAGAAACACCGTTGCCTTATATGAGCGAATTTATTGACACCAAGCAATAGGAAGATAAACACAAATGTTAGAGGAAAATTGTTACTCTGAATGTAAATGTTTGTCTCACTTTGCTGATAACTAATTACGTGAATTAATTACACGTGGTTTGCAAAATAGCACAGTTCACCTTTTTAAATAGTTCACTGGTCCGGTCGTGTGTATCATCACTAACCTGTCCACTTGCATAATAACATAAACAAATGACAACATAGCGCCGAGAACACAAACTGTCAAGAAATTACTCACCCGTCCTGTAGAGTTTTGAAACGTGTGATGGCGTTGAATGAAATACAGGCTATAATAAAGCGTGGGACTGAAGCTGTCTCTTAACCTGTCGGTAAACAGGCTGCACTATAGGCTGGAGCTCGGGCCTGCAGCGTAACAACACCGTTACATCCAAGCCCCGAGGAAATCCTCTTCCCTCAGGAGTCAGGCTCACCAGCTTAGTAACAAGACACAGGGGTTGTAAAGCGACAGCAGTGTGTTAAAACTCACCTTAAACGAGCAGCGTTGTGAAAACTCTCCCAAAGCCACTCAGCCGTACTTTATATACCAGCGCAATTAAGAATAGCCCCCGTTAGGAGCTGTGTTCCGTTATTCCCCAGGTCAGGTGCATCAGGTATGAGCTGCAGGGATGCAGAGCGCGCAGAGAGTCCGCCGCCAGGCTCACATACGACCGGAGAAGAGGTACTGTTCTGACAGTCAATATGGCTGACAAACTTGCCGTACGAGGCGTGGCGAGGCGACTCCTGCTGATTCACCACCCACCCCCCTCTACCCCACACTACCCCCGGAGCGAAACTCTGCACGGTGGTGGTGGGACTGGAGCCTGGCGACTGGTTCCAAAATGGATCCACCGTTTAAATGATGACAATAATTATTTGCCCGACCTGCACAAAAATGTCTCTTCTGCACATCAGGGATAGGTGGTTGAAGACTATTGTAGAGCAACCAGCAGACCTGTTGATAGGAGTCCAAAGAGGGTCCGAATCTCCACCTGGTCCAGACAGAAAGTGCCTTCTTGGAACGTGTTTGATGTAGTATTTGCTTATGGATTTTTAGTTTACCGTTATCTGACCATTTAAAATGGAGAAGGATATAATTTCATCACATTTGAGGTGTTCGAGTCCCCATTTGTCGCTTGGGCCAATGCCCCCAAAATAAATGCCCGAGCAGAGTTCTGAGAGTAACCTCCGTTCATTATGATGTGTTGTCTGTGCTGTTATCAGAGGGGACTATCATCTTTTGAAACATGACTCATTGGTTTTGAGCACGGCAGGCTCAACCGGTAGAGGTCAGTGAGTAGCCTCCAACACACATGGCAGGCTACGTCTGAGCGTTGCCATTCTCCGAGTCCTAACTCCTAAGTACCACATTATCTTTGGCCATGATAATAATATACAGTATACTGTGGGTGAAACAATGGTTTTGTAATGTGACAATAGGTATTGTAACCCCATCACAGCCAATTATTTGTCTCTCTCCCCTTCCTCTGCTCTTCTCTCTCCCCCCTCCCTCTCTCTCTCTTCTCCCGCCTTCCTTTCCCCTCTCTCTCTCTCTCTCTCTCTCTCTCTCTCTCTCTCTCTCTCTCTCTCTCTCTCTCTCTCTCTCTCTCTCTCTCTCTCTCTCTCTCTCTCTCTCTCTCTCTCTCTCTCTCTCTCTCTCTCTCTCTCTCTCTCTCTCTCTCTCTCTTAGCCAACACACTAATTCCACATACTACTCATACATACCATATAACCCATAGCTCTGTATGATGCATGTACAATAATGCTGTTTAAACCATATGTAGACCTGTCTGTACTTACCTGCACATAGTCCTTTACTATATCTATATCTGTACATATCCTACTCGTATAGTTATCGCTGCTGGCCGTATATACATACTGTCATACCTGAATCACTGAACATATGGTATTACAACTGATGTACATCTGATTAGCACTACACCAAGTAGTACTAATTTAATATTTCTACCCAGTTTAATCACCTGTATATTGTATATTACTATTGCACTTTACTGTTTGCACTCTGGCTAGATGCCAAACTTCCTTCCATTGTACTGTACTTATGCTGTATAATGACAACATTTGAATATAATCGAATCTACATGACCTGGGTTTCTCTGATCTTGTGTATTTTATGAGTTATTAAGATAAGATATTCCTTTATTGATCCGTTGGGGAAATTCAGGCATCATAGCAGCATGGGGGGGGGGGGGGGGGGTGTCAGGACAGGTAGTAGAAGGTACAGGTCACAGAATTATAGTACAGTGGAGAAGTACAAAAAAAAAAAAAAAAAAATGAATAAAAAGGCAGTGTAAACATATACAATATAATTAACTCCCAGTGTTTTCAATCATCGGTTTTTGGGGACCACTGGATTACATGAAAGAGAATTACAGTAATCTCATTACTCCACACACATCCATGACTGTGTTTATGATGTGTGACTCAACACATTGAGCCAGCTGCTCACTTGTAAACCTGGCAAGTCTGTGGAGGTCAGTGGATCAGGGATGGCCCCTTCGATAGTAAGAGACAATTAATGTAATTAGAGTACCCCCCCCCCCCCCCAACTGTATAGTGATTGTCACTCCACTACATTTAATTTCACATTCGATCTAATGACCTTCAAAACATTAGCCTCTCATTAATAATGGCTACGGTCACATTGGAAACCATCCTAGGTTATGCAGCAGGGACACCTTGTGGCCAGTTATGGACATGACACCCTGCCATTTCCCCAGGGAACCTGCAGGTGCCGAGTGTGACACTGTGCCCTGTGCCCTGTACACTGTGCCCCGCAGGAGGCCGGAGTCACCCTGGATGCTGACACGTCATCAGCTGTGTCACTTCTCTGGTTTCAGGAGGTGGAAATCATCCACGTTTGTCAGAGGAAACTCAGCAGAAATCTTCGTCCTTTTCCTTTTATCCACATTCTGAGTATCGTCTCATCATCAGTATCATCAGTATCATCATCAGTATCATCATCATCATCATCATATCATCATCATCATCTCTTCTTCTTTTAAAAATATGGGGTAAACTCTATTTCCATTACATCCCTGTCCATGCGTGCTTGTGTTCTAAAAAGTGATAAGGATTAGCTAGTATTGCTTTAGGATTCAATTCATGTTGCTAAGCAATCCTCTATGGGAGGGGGGGCATGTACAGTAGATTGACAGTGTTCAGTGATTATTGGCAAACTGCTCTACTTGTGCGTTTCACCCTGCTGTCCTCAAACTAAGCATGTTTTCCTTAACCCTTTCACTACCACACTACCAAAGGGTTAACCCTTTCACTGCGACAATACAGAATGTTAACCCTTTCACTGCCACACAACAACGGGTTAACCCTTTCAACTACCACACTACAGACAAACTGTCTGTAGTGTGGTTGTGAAAGGGTTAAGTTGCACAAATCCAGTGGCTAACTGCTTAAAGGTTAGCTAAAGGGCACATTGTCTGCAGACTTCTCTCTCTCTCTCTCTCTCTCTCTCTCTCTCTTCTCTCTCTCTCTCTCTCTCTCTCTCTCTCTCTCTCTCTCTCTCTCTCTCTCTCTCTCTCTCTCTCTCTCTCTCTCTCTCTCTCTCTCTCATTGACTCTTGTGTAAACAGTGAGTTAATTACGTCTCAGGGAATCCAATTGCGTCTAATCTGTTTACCTGGGACCTTCGAGGATACATGGTCTCACTCTGTGTCTGTTAGTGAACAACTGTTTTCCAATCTGTGGTCGCAATTTCCCAGTACATGTTTTTGCAGCCATGGTTGGTAATAAATCACAGTGTATTTAGTTTATAATTGTGGTTCTGCTGATACTCTGGATGATCTCTCTCAGTCTCATCCATTATGACCAACAGTATTTGTTTTGTCATTATATCTTTGTTTTCCCAAATTGATCTTTGTGATATTTGCCAACAAACAAATCCAAGATGTTTGCTCTGCTGGTCCACTGCCTCTAATAAACACTAAGAAGGTGTGCTCGTCACCAATGCAAGAGGCTGCGGTCTCGACTCCCGAGAGGTCAGCATTGCCTTGGCTTGGGCTGATCGCTATACTAACTCGTTTGGCTGAGTTAGGGGGAGGGAAGCCGTGGGTGGGTCCTGGGCGTTGTGGACAGCGACCCCTACAGTTCGGTCAGGGCGCTGCACAGCAAGGGTAGGATCTGGAGAGAGGTAGTGCGGCCCTCCCACACGTTACACTCTCCCAGTGAGAATCTGCGCTGCCAGGCTGGCTGCACATACGTCGGAGGAAACCATGTGACAGTCTCCGGCCTCTCGGACCAACAGTAGGGGGGGGGGGGGGGGGGGGGGTGCCGGTGCGCAACAACCAGGAAGGGGGTTGGGAATTGGCATAACGACTAACAGTGGGATGGGAGAAAAATCGGAAAAAGGAGGGGGAAAAAGATAATAAAAAAAACACTAAGAAGGTTTATTTCAGAGTTACCTCTATGCTGTGACCCACTGCTTTCAACATCAGAGAGTGACTGTATTTCCTACTGGTAAGGAAACTATATATAAAAAAGGGCCATGACTGTGTAGTGCATGAATGCGTGTGGAAACTTTCAGTTCGGTCAAAATGTTGTTGAATGGGATCAGCCATCTCCTTGTTTGTGACAAAAGGCGTTTGTCATTTCAATTAGTTGCATTGTTAAAGGGGCTATAGATAACATTATACAATGGCATGCAAATATCTTGATTCTGATTGGCTGAAACAGTCAAGTTAGCCGTTGTTATTCCGTATAACACACTCCACGTGACCCCAGATCCCTCCCACAACCAAATTACTTTTTCTGAATGAGTCCGCCATAGATAGACAAATGGAAGTATGAATAGCCTTTGAACGAATCCTCCAAAAAAGATACAGTCAACTGGAATATGTTAGTTCTTTACACATATGTTGGATTATGTAATTGGTTTGTCATGACCCATTGTGAAACAAAATAAAAATCGCGGACTTAAAAAAAATATATATATAATGGCCGTCGATTTATTTATTTTTTGTCAGACTTGGATCTTGCGTTTCCGAAACTTAGGTAGTTATTGGGTCGCCAATTGGCAGAGTAAAATGCACAACAATCAGGCATGTTGGAAGGGGGGGTGTGGCAGCTTCAGTTACTGCACAAAAGTAAAACGGTATTTTTATATACTGTAACATACATATAATATAAGTTACCTTATATATTATATAAGCTACCTAGCATGTCCTATATGCTCTGTAAATAACTATGTACAGATACCGAGATGTCACACCATGTTACCTGTTACCTGTTATTGCACAATGTTGTTTTTATTTGATTCTATTATATGTTATACCGCTGTATTGCACATCGTTGCGGGCAAGACCACCCGCATTTCATTGTATACTTGTATGCCGTGACAAATAAAACTCTTGACTTGAGTTATACGTTTATCCTGCTCAAAGCACTTGACTTCACCATTACACTTGTAAATACGTTAATTCTTGTTAGATTGCCCGACTGTATTATTTTCCTCGCTGTGTGAAAAACTACAGAACTTTGCGTCTGAGGGGAGTGGCCACTGGCTGAGTGCTCTCTGTCTCGGGTGCCGGAGAGGAGAAGCACAGACAACATGAGAGAGGAGATGAGATGCACCTAAATCCATTGCAGGGTGAAATTTTTGCGCAAAACATTAATATCTTTGGAACCGTGTGTGTTAAATTGTATCTGAATCGGGAGATGATCTTCTCTCGTCACAATTGAAATTGTATTTCTCTGTCGCACAAAAGCTGGCTGGCAGTCTCCCTCTGCTTCTAGACATGGAGGCAATTTTTTTTTTACCAACTCTTTCTGTGGATGGTTTCGTGAATACATCTCCATTATGCTTCAATTACTGTGTGTTTATTGTATAGCAATAAGGTTGGGTGAATTCGGCCATTGTATAAACGCATTACATCACTTGAAGTCATGTGTTATACAAATTAGATCACGCCTAGGGGGTCTAACGACCCACGGCTGCGCCTCGCGCCTAACAACCACCCCTAGGCATGATCTAATTCGTATAACACACTCCGTCGCGTGATGTAATGCTTAATTCAGCCGCTACATGTCGCACTAAAGCACCAGCATGTCATTTATCAGGTGCATTCCATGCAACATGTAAACAACAACATTTAATTTTATTTATTTTTAAATGATAAATTCATCAACTCAATCAGCACCGGACCCGATGATAGTCGGGTTAACTCGCCAACCGTTCAGCGCCAGACCCGAGTATAGTCACGTTTTCATCGTTATTTCTTTTATTCGATATTTCCATTCATTACAGGCACACGGACATCTGGGTTAACATGGGGAATCATCCTGAGAATGCCAAAGTGCAATACCGGCCACATCCCCCCAGGTGGCAGTATCGAGCACCCTTTGAAACATTATATCTTGGCCTGTGCGTCGATCAAAAGTCTCCAGTCGGATTTTTATTGGTCGGGCAAGAGGGGCAGTTATAACGCTCAGATTGAGAAGCGTGAAATGCTCCCAGTGTGTGGCGGATTATGTTGGCGACACGATCGACACTAATACTGGGACTCGTGATCAGATAAATGGAATATTCTTTTTGGGGTACATCCTAGTGAAGGTAAGGCCTATATGGTATCAATCCTGCTGTGATCCAACCATGATTTCACTTCGATCACAATATATGTGTGTAATGTTACTCCACAACGTGTGCCGTTGGTGACGACCAAAGCATAAAAAAACTACCCCCCCCCACCCTTTCATGCATTCATGATGAAACATAATACCGATAACATAGATGTGATTTCGAAATATTATCGTGTACAGGCGAGAAACGGCAACGTTTTTAGTGAATTGCACGTATTGCTGCATAGCGTCGTTTTCTGGGATTAGACAGGATTACTCTAAAACGATACTCATATTCACCACCGTATAAAACGGGATTTATTTACATTTGGGGTTTTGCTCTCACCTGGGAGCAAAAGCCCTGGCGTTGCCCAATGGTAATTACCAGTCTTTCTGCCCCGATTGCCCTAATTGGTATAGTTGACTTTGCTTATGTCCTCCCTGCTTACTACTCAGATTGTCAGTCGTTCACTGAACCTCCCCGTGAGTACACTGTTGTTACTTAAGACTTATCGCTCCTGCCATGGAGGAATAAGTCCGTTCGCCTTTTGCCTTGTTGTCATGCGAAATTATTATTGAATGTGTACATTGATGCATGTGTCTACCGCATCATCGATCACAGCATTAGCTTATCCCGTTTTGGAGACTTGTTTTCTCCCATTTGTTTTCCCCTGTTTTTCGTATCGTGTTTTGTGGAGATTGCATGCTACGTGCACCTCGCTACTCTGCAATAAAGAATATATTTATATTGTGAAGATCAACTCCTGCATTCCGTCTCCTCTGTTCTACACTGCACCTGGGTCCAACACACCTACCCCAACTCTAACAAGCACCTCTTTCTTCCTTGTGATGAACATGTTTTTTTGGTGGGTGCAGCACACGCCATATTTTTTTAAATAATTCCCTTCCCTTCCCTGCCTGGCTACCCTGTAAAAAAATAGTAAGTATTGTTCTTGGCTCCAAAAAGTACAGCATGAACAACTGGTTCATTAAAGCGAATTGATTGCTTGATATCACAAAGGGCAATCATTCTTGATATCACAAAGGGCAATAATTCTTGAACAGCTTGTTTAAGCTTCATAATCTTCATAATCAAACCCTGGTCAAGTGGTGTGGAGTATCTATGTTGTTTTTCCAGAGCTCCTACATAAAATGTCAGATTGCCAAATCCATAAAAAAAACTAGACAAAACCCATTTCCCATAATATGTCACCTTTAACTCATTCAGCGCCATTGCTTACTCCACGAGATGGCGCTAGTGCGCCACCGCTGTAAGTCAATGAGGGGACTGCAGATTTGCGAGTCCTTAAAATATATCTTAAATTATGCCACCAGCTTGGCTGGCCGTTCACACTAATACAATTGGCAGTATTAGGGGGTGGGGAAGCTGGCGGGTGGGAATCTGGCATTGTGGACAGCGACGCCTACAGGTCAGGTCTCGGCGCTTGCTAAGCGGGGCAGGACTTGGTGGAGATAGCGTGCCCTCCCACGTGTTACACTTCACCAATGAGAGTCCTCGCTGCCAAGTGAAAAGACGTCACTGGCTGTCGGCGCACGTCTCGGAGGAAGCGTGCGATCGACTCGGGACGCCCTTGTACCGACTCATAGGAGAACATGCATAAAGCAGCCAGGTAGGGGAGGGGGGGGGGGAATTGGCACAACGACTAATTGGGACGGGGGGAAAATCAGAGAAATCAGAAACAGAAAAAAAATAATATATATATCTTAAATTATAGCTATGGGTCTAATACACCCGTCGATTATCAGTTAGTTGCATCCAGTCAACATGTACAAAACGGATTGTTTCTTCATCGGTACATTTCCGTTTTATAGCCTTTTGAATATGAGTATAACTTTGGGTGCTTCTGAGTAATTCCAGAGAAAGACGTGATAATAGCGTTTTAGTGGAATACACTAAACACGTTGTAATTTTCCGCCTGATTATCGAATATTCCTGAAATCAATGCTAGATTATCATTATTATCCTTCCTCGTGCATACATGAAAAGAGCATTGGACCGCGGGGCTCCGCCGCTGCCTGCTCAAACTCAACGGCACACAGCCACACACACACACACAGCCGCGATCGCGGTATAAAGACATATCAGATCAACGATAACATTTATATATAGTGTTCTTACCTTGTATCTGATGTAATGCAAAAGAAATAATCCAATTATCTGATCGCCATTTGAAGTACTGGGCGCGGAGGTCCGTGCCACGTTCAACAGCATTGCGTATTGAGGGGGGGGGGGCAGCCTCGCAGATGTATAGTTGAAACAGGTTACCTCGCCTGAGTATTTAAACTGCACGGCTTGGATCGTCCCAGAAGAGAAACTACACCAGTCCCAGTGGAGTGCAATACCCGCTGGAAGGCGTAGGCGGCGGTATTTGCCCTTTTTCGAGCTCCGACCCATTCCCAACGATAACATCAGGCTGGATGGATGAAAATGAATGGATATCGCTAATAAAAGAAATAACGATTAAAACCTGACTATACTCGGGTCTGGCGCTCAGGCGATGGTGGGTTAACCCGACTATCATCGTGACTGGCGCTGAATGAATGAATGTTTCAATACAGTTTTGTTTACCCCAGAAAAAATTATTGTGGTCCTGTAGTTGCCAAGCTTCCGATTGTTTTATGGTTGTTGTCTCGACCTTGTAACGTTTGGGGTTTGCTCTCTTCTGTGTCCTTTTTGGGATTTTAGTTGACGAGGGGCGATTTGCGCATGGATCCGGCCAAAGTGAGTGCAGTGTTAGACTGGCCTCGTCCCTCCTCGCTTAAACAGTTGCAACGCTTCTTAGGGTTTGCCAACTCTCAGTATGTTGAGTGGGTGTGGCTTAGTGCACCCTCTCTGAGCACAGCCAACTCTCAGTATGTTGAGGGGGCGTGGCTTAGTGCACCCTCTCTGAGCACAGCCAACTCTCAGTATGTTGAAGGGGTGTGGCTTAGTGCACCCCCTCTGAGTGTAGCCAGAGCCTTCTAGCGTAGCCAACTCTCAGTATGTTGAGGGGGCGTGGCTTAGTGCACCCTCCTGAGCACAGCCAACTCTCAGTATGTTGAAGGGGTGTGGCTTAGTGCACCCTCTCTGAGCACAGCCAGAGCACAGCCAACAGGTTGAAAAAAACCTCAGCTCGGAACTAGGCAAAATCTGCACCTGGCTCACTGACAACAAACTATTATTACACCTGGGTAAAACAGAGTCCATTCTCTTCGGTTCAAATAACAAACTCAGCAAGCCCGACGGCTTCTCAGTTACAGTGGGTGACAATATTGTCAGAAGGAAAGATGAAATTACATACCTAGGTTCCATCCTAGAGGCAAATCTTTCCTGTGACAAAATGGCATCAAATGTAATAAAAAAAGTCAACCAACGAACTAGATTCTTGTACCAGATCTCCTCTCTGGTAAACAAGAATATCCTGAAGACTCTGGCAGGAGCACTCATTCAAGGGTACTACGACTATGCTTGCACCTCATGGTACCAAAGCACCTCAAAGGCGCTAAAAACAAGATTACAAATGTAGCACGGTGGATTATCCCTGCTTTATTGGAGTGGTTGTGCCACCTGGTAGCGGGATGCAGTAGAGCTAGTCTAACTGGACCCCCGTCTTTAGGCCAGGAACGTCGAACGGGAGGTCGGGCAGCAGGGGCGGATGGGGCCTAGGATTCACTGACCTAGGGGTGGTACTCTGGTCCTTCTTGCCCTCCAGGGCGATCAGCAGTAGCTCCCCACACACCCTCACTTCCCCCAGTACTTCCTTAGCCCTCCCACACCTGATGGCCGTAAGATGGATAATGTTTTTCGCTCCCCAAAGCAGTACCCTTCAGACATTTAACAATGAAATATGGGTGGAGGTGGGGAAAAGGGTTAAATAATAATAGCATTGTCCCGGCAAAAAAAAGTTAAGACACCGACTCAGTAACAGACACACACACAGTGCTCCCATTTACGTCTCCTTTATATATATCCTGGTTCAAGATACAAGGTTATATCTCAATGCACTAGTTATATACACTATGTTCTCACTAGCACCTAGTGCTCTCGCTCTACAATACATGGGGGAAAGTTATTCCCAAAATAGGCACCTTGTGCTCTTTCTATTAATACAGACGCAGTAAGAACCTCTTCCCTTTATGGGCTATCTACTGCTCCGCTTCGCGGTAGGGGAGAACCAGGTAAGGGTTAAAGGAGTTCAAAGGGAAATTTGATAAAAGAACACAGATGTTATCACACTCAAAAGAAAACAATAGTGGGCCCACACTTAACACTTAAACCCCTATATAAAGCCGGCTGTAATGGTTGAGGCGCCTCTCTATACTGCGCTCCAGCGTGCATTCAAAGCGCTATTTATCTTCACTCTATTGAGCTTGCTCCACACAGTGCACTGTCTACCAAGCGCGTCTTACACTCAGAGCACCTCGATACTTATCCAAGATGGGGGCCCAATTCTTAACACCACTAGTCCGGATGTTAAGATGGCAGATGAAGATCCCACGATAACAGCCAGCAGGGCGGCGTGATGCTGGGGGCAGGTGCTGTGGCCAAGGCTTGAAGATGCTGAATGGGTGTGCAGTGCAGTGGTGTCCTCTGCTGGGCTGAAGAGGGAGGTTCGTCTCGCATGCTAATACTATAGGCTCACCTAAACACAGCTAAACTGCGGGCCGTAATGCGCCCTCCTGCTATGACGCCTATATACACAGATACCGCGAGGTGACCACAAAGCTATCACCTGGTCCTCGGCTCTCCTCGCTGGTTATAGCCTTCAAGTGTCTATGGCTCGTTAGCCACAAGCTAAGCTACCGCATGTAGTTTCTAGAATAACCCGTTTGTAAACAGAGCCTATTCCTTTGTCCGTGGCACTAATCAAACGCTCAGCTATCGCATGTATTTCTAGAATAACCCGGTTTGATAGCAGAGTATGTCCCTCGCACGCTGGTTAACACGGGGCTCTCCGGTACCGACGAGGAAGCCACACCTCTGTGCACCTCGCAAAGGATGATCTCTTCTTCTCCCGATATCTCCTTCCTGCTCAGCCTTCCACACCGCCCCCTGCCGGCACGGGTACTCCTGTTCCGTTATGAAACGCCCAAGTTCAAAAGAGAAGAATGAAAGGCAGCAATATTCCAGGAGAGGTGATCAAAGAGACCTGCACGTTATTTGTCCATATCCGGGCAGGTACGATCAAGAGTGAACCACTGATTACAACGTCCTTGTGAACGCAGGGAATGTAAAAGATTACGTTAGCAATTCTGAATAACAACCAGACATATTCAGGTTGCTACACAAACATCACAAAACAAACTGGTCAGACTACTGCTTGACCTTACTCCTAGAACCCACCTCACCCCTGCCCACTTTGACAACCTAGGATGGCTTAGAGTAGACGACAGAGTACAGCAACTTGCAATGGGCCTGGTCTACAAGATACACTACATGACTAAGGTACCCATGTACATGTCAAAATACTTCCCAAAGGTCAGTGAATACCACGACCACAACACCAGAGGGAGCTCCACAAATCATATTTTTTTAAAATTTGTATTATCTTTTCCTTCCCTCCTTTTTTCCGATTTTTCTCCCATCCCACTGTTAGTCGTTATGCCAATTCCCAACCCCCTTCCTGGTCGTTGTGCACCCCCCTACTGTTGGTCCGGGAGGCCGGAGACTATCACATGGTATCCTCCGACACATGTGCAGCCAGCCGGCAGCCAGCCCGGCAGCGCAGACTCTCACTGGGAGAGTGTAACGTGTGGAAGGTCACACTACCTCCCTCCAGATCCTTCCCTCGCTGAGCAGGCGCCCCGACCAAACAGTAGGAGATTTTTCTGTTTACAACGACCAGGACCCACCCACCAGCTTTCCCACCCCTAACACTGCCAATTGTGTTAGTATGAGCGACCAGCCAAGCTGGTAGCAACGCCGAGAGCTGGGCTCGAACCCAGCGTCTCCAGCGTTGGTGGTGAGCGCCTTGCCCACTACACCACCTAGCCGCCCCCACAAATCATGTTAAACCCAGATTCGGCTCAAACAAGGGACTAAACACGTTTCGCAATTATGCCACATCAATGTGGAACGCCCTACCCACAGCTGTAAAGGAATGTGAATCGATACCCACTTTTAAAACCACTCTCAAGGAGCAGACTGCAATTCGAAACTGGCCCCTGTAAATGTCCTAACCCAACCCCCTCCAATGTACAGTAAATGTCCTAACCCAGTAATACACGAGACCCTCTTCTTGGGACCAAGTAAGGTTTTGTCGATAATCCAATGTACAGTTATAATAATAATAATAATAATAATAATAATAATAATAATAATAATAATAATAATAATAATAATAATAATAATAATAATAATAATACATACTAATAATACATACTAATAAAAGGCCTTTCTAAAAAGGTAGGTCTTGAGTCCGCGTTTAAAAGTATTAACAGTTTGTGGTGCTCACAGGTGGTTGGGGAGAGCATTCCATAGTCTGGGCGCGGCCGAGCAGAAGGCTCGATCGCCCATGGTGTGCAGCTTAGTCCTGGGGGCTTTGAGGAGATAGGCTGTGCCGGAGCGGAGAGAGTGTGAGGAGGACTGGGGGGTGAGGAGTTCCTTGAGGTAGGCAGGGGCACCACCGTGTAGACACCACCGTGTAGACCTTGTACTCGATCCTGTGTTCCACGGGGAGCCAGTGAAGTGATCTGAGGGTGGGGGTGATGTGGTCATGTTTGTGCACCCTCATCAGGATCCTAGCATCGCTATTCTGGATGGATTGCAGTTTTTGAATGCTTTTACTAGGGATCCTGATGAGGAGTGCATTACAATAATCCAGCCTGGAGAAGACGAAGGCGTGGATGAGTTTCTCTGAATCTTCCAGAGTGAGTGAGGTGCAGAGTTTTGAGATGTTCCTGAGGTGAAAGAAAGAGGTATTGCAGATGTATTTGATGTGAGTCTCGAATGAGAGGTGGGGGTCCATTTTCACGCCCAAGTTAGTGACAAGGGTGGAGAGAGGAATGTCCTGGCCGGAGAAGGAGATGGTGGTGATGGTGGATGACCGGACCTGGAGTGGGGTACCAACCAGCATGGCTTCTGTTTTGGAGCTGTTGACCTGTAGAAACCTGTGGTTCATCCATGCCTTAGTCTCCTCCAGGAAAGCAGGCAGTGTGGGGGGTGATGATGGTGAAGATGGCCGAGGACAGATCCCTGGGGGACACCACAGGTGACGGGGTGGGTAGAGGATGTTGCACCTCCCAGGGAGACACACTCAGTCCGACCAGCCAAGAGGGACTGGAACAAGCCCAGGGCTAGGTCACGGAGTCCGACGTCGGAATGGAGACAGTCCTGGAGGATAACATGATCAACCGTGTCAAAGGCAGCCGATAGGTCGAGAAGAACCAGAATGGATGGGGTTCCAGCTTCCGCCGCCATCAGAAGGTCGTTGGTGACCCTGACCAGGGCTGTCTCTGTGCTGTGCGCAGAGCGGAACCCAGACTGGAACTTCTCGAATATGTTGTTGTCTCTGAGGTGTGCTCGGAGCTGCACTGCAACTACCTTCTCCAGCACCTTGTAGAGGAATGGGAGATTGGAGATGGGCCGGTAGCTGACGAGGGCCTCTGGGTCCAGGGTGGGATTCTTCAGGAGGGGGGTGATGATGGCAGTTTTGAGAGCAGGCTGAACGTGGCCAGCCTGCAGGCAGAGGTTGATGGTGCTGGTCATTAGGGGACCAATAGTGCAGATGTTGGCTTTCACCAGGGCTGTAGGGAGGGGATCCAGGGCACACGTAGATGACTTCATCCTCCCGATGATGACCTCGAGCTCACGCTGCATGGTGTCATTGAAACAGCGGAGGAGCTGGGAGACTTCAGGCTGTGGGACAGTAGGTGGAGCAGGTGAAGAAGAGGAGCCAGGGAGGAGAGAGCGGATGCCCTCAACTTTGGCTGTGAAAAATGACATGAAGTCATTACACCGCTTCTCAGTGGTCTCTCTGTGTGCCTAGGTTTGGGGTTTGAGGAGGTGGTGTATGGTGGAAAAAAGCAGTTTAGAATTGCAGGGGCTATTGTTAATGATGTTGGAATAGAACCGTGACCGAGCGTCCTTAAGGGCTTTGGAGTATGCCTTTTGGTGCTCTCTGTAGGCCTCTCTGTGCACGGTGAGTCCTGACGTAGTGAGTTGTCGCCCAAGGACACGGCCAGCCACCTTCATCTCCTTCAGCTCGCTGGTGAACCAGGGGGCAGAGCGTGAGAACGTGACCATCTTATATTTCACAGGGGCATGAACATCCAGGAGGCCACTCAGGGCTTTGTTGTAATAGCCTACTGAGTCACTGGCTGAGGAGAGGGCAGGAGGGGCGAGATGTTGGAGATCCAAGGCCAGAGCGTCCAGGTTGATGTTTTTTATGTTTCTGAAGCAGATCTGGCCCTTGGGCTTTGAATGGGGGGGGGGGGGGGGGGGGGGTCTGACGTGCAGGGCTTGTAGTAGAGTGTTAGCCAAAGTTAAACAACTCAGTGGTTTTCAGAAGGCTGAGTTACGTACATGCCTAGCAAAAACAACCTTCAAGTCGCATGAAGTATTTTACAGCCCTTTTCAACATCAATGAATCGGCTACAATATACACACTGTACACACCTATTACACACAAATACAGAATGACAAAGACAGGGGCGATCTCCGGCAGGCCTGGGCTGGCCATCTGGCATATCGGGCATTTGGGCCGTTATGATTTGACAAAAAAAATTATATTTATAAAAAAAAATATATATATATATATATTTTTTTTGGTCAACGACCGGCCCACTACTAGGCTGGGACAGCGGCCCATTGGTACTGACTGACACTGGGCTGGCCCAATCACATATCTTACTAAGCACCCCCCTGCCGTGCAGGTACATGACTGAGAGGGGCCTGTGGTACATGACTGAGAGGGCGCTGTGGTACATGACTGAGAGGGGCCTGTGGTACATGACTGAGAGGGCGCTGTGGTACATGACTGCGAGGGGGCTGTGGTACATGACTGAGAGGGGGCTGTGGTACATGACTGAGAGGGGGCTGTGGTACATGACTGAGATGGGGCTGTGGTACATGACTGCGAGGGGGCTGTGGTACATGACTGAGAGGGGGCTGTGGTACATGACTGAGAGGGGGCTGTGGTACATGACTGAGATGGGGCTGTGGTACATGACTGAGAGGGGGCTGGTACATGACTGAGAGGGGGCTGTGGTACATGACTGAGAGGGGGCTGTGGTACATGACTGAGAGGGGACTGTGGTACATGACTGAGAGGGGGCTGTGGTACATGACTGAGATAGGGCTGTGGTACATGACTGAGAGGGGGCTGGTACATGACTGAGAGGGGGCTGTGGTACATGACTGAGAGGGGGCTGGTACATGACTGAGAGGGGGCTGGTACATGACTGAGAGGGGGCTGGTAGATGACTGAGAGGGGGCTGGCTGGTACATGACTGAGAGGGGGCTGGTACAAGATTGAGAGGGGGCTGGTACCATGTATTGGTACTGAGTAACACTGGGCTGGCACAATCACATCTCTTACTAAGCACCCCCCCCCGCCAGTCATGTGGTACATGACTGAGAGGGGGGGCTGGTACATGACTGAGATGGGGCTGTGGTACATGACTGAGAGGGGGCTGGTACATGACTGAGAAGGGGCTGGTACATGACTGAGAGGGGGCTGGTATACATGACTGAGAGGGGGCTGGTACATGACTGAGAGGGGGCTGGTATACAGGACTGAGAGGGGGCTGGCTGGTACATGACTGAGAGGGGGCTGGCTGGTACATGACTGAGAGGGGGCTGGCTGGTACATGACTGAGAGGGGGCTGGTACATGACTGAGAGGGGGCTGGTACCATGTATTGTGCATCATTGTAGGTCAAACCATAATAAAGTTAATTTCCACAGCAGCCATTTTGGATTTTGGTCTCTCCCCCGCCTTTTTTTAAAATACACCCCGGCTAAATTAGTTTATTAACCCTCCTAGATGACAAATCCATTGAGAAATGAAGTGCCACAGATGACCCAACTACTAGGTCCATATCGTATCATCATAATATTATTTAAAAAATCATTAGGATAAGGGTTCCCTTGATAAAGATGCATGAAAAGGCTGTATAATATACAACACCTGTAGCTCAACTGCAAAAACTGCTTTTTTTTATTTGATTAGATTTGTATTTGGAAATTAAAAACACATCATAAAAACAAATTATCCTGACCAATTTGTATTCCTGAGGATATCACCTAAAAGCATTCATTAAAACACTTATTTCCAGGCGGTCAGGTGGCGTGACGGAGATTGCGTTCGTCACCAACCCCGGAGACGCTGGATTCGCCTGTTCGAATCCAGCTCACAGCTCCGGGGTTGTCACCAGCTTGGCTGGCCGTTCACACTAACACAATTGGCTGTATTAGAGGGTGGGAGAAGCTGGCAGGGTGGGTCCGGGTCGTTGTAAACAGCGATTCCTACAGTTCCGCCGGGGCGCCTGCTAAGCGCGGATAGGATCTAAGTGGGATAGTGTGATCCTTCCACATGCTACGCCCTCTCAGTGAAAGTCCACACTGCCAGGTGAAAAGAAGCGGTTGATTGGCTAGACGTGTGTCGGAGTAAGCACGTGATAGCCTCCACTCTCCCAGACCGACTGTGGGGGGTAAGTGCGCAGCGACCAGGAAGGGGATTGGGAATTGGCATAACGACTAACATTGGGATGGGAGAAAATCGGAGGAAAAAGGAGGGGGGAAAATATATAAAAAAAAAATTCCAAGGTGGTCCTCGATGGAAGACATAAAAACACAGCACATAAAGCCTACTCAACTTCACATTTTTGCTCAACTGCAAAAATGTATGCCTATTTATGTATTAGCCTACAGGGAAAAACACATTCACAACAGGCAGCAAAGTTTATTTTCAGCCAAGTATGGTAATAAGGTAACTATGTAAGGGATAATGTATGGCTACGAGGTCATTGTCGCAAAATAATTGACCGACACGGAGTTTAAAATACAGAGGCGCCGCGCCGAGGTGTTTTAAACGTAGTGAAGGTCAATTATTTTGCGACAATGACCGAGTAGGCTATACATTATCCCGCTTATTACATGGCTAACTTACTAACAATATACCTAATTCATTTCACAAATCGCAGTTGTTCTGTGGCTCTGTCAGCCCAAATAAAGTGATTATTATTATCGCGGGCAGCCAGCTCTGTTCTGGCTCCGCTGACACTCCGCTGTCAGTGCGCGGCAGGTGTGTCTGATTTGCTGCACTGATGTGGGCTTGATTGCCAACAGCTGCGCACTGCGGTCATTATTGAAAAAACAGCGGTCATTATTGAAAAATAATGACCGCTGTCGGGGGGCTGTTGACCAATCACAAGCAAGCATTTCGGCGAATGTGAGAAAAGCCATGTAATAATAGGATATATGGTATGGATTACTTACTCTTATAATTTATTACTATCTGTAGTAGCTCTAGTCTCCACCTACACAAATAGTTTGTGTGCTGTCCATTGATCAAGCGCCTTCACATGGTAGGCACATTAACTGTAGGTCAAACTCTCCAAACAAACAAGCACACCATTGATTTAATTGCCATATAAATCACATACAAAGATCTAACTATTACTCCTCTCTGAACATGAATATAAAACAAGAAGGTGATCTATTAACTGTGTAAACCTTATGCAATATTCATCATTGATATTTGAATACTTGAAATCTGTATGAACTGAGTAGTTAGTATCAAATGAAATAAGATGGAACAGCTCCCTGCATTCATTGAATAAACCAGGGGTTCCCAAACTTTTCAGGCCGGGACCCAGAAAATAAGGCGTCAGAGAGCCGCGGCCCAATGCACATGGTGGAGACTGGTCCTTTAATGCATGAGAATAATGCAGTTGTAATATCTCTATGGGGACTGAGCCATGTCCTCTTGAGACACCAACAGTTGAATGCAGTAGAGAAATGCCTCCTTAGATGTCTCTCTCTCTCTCTCTCTCTCTCTCTCTCTCTCTCTCTCTCTCTCTCTCTCTCTCTCTCTCTCTCTCTCTCTCTCTCTCTCTCTCTCTCTCTCTCTCTCTCTCTCCCTCACTACCCTTCCTCTCTCTCTCCCCTTCTCTCTCTCTCTCCTTCTCTCTCTCTCTCCCTCCCTCTCTCACCCCCTTCCTCTCTCTCTCCCTCTCTCTCACTCCCCTTCCTCTCTCAATTCAATTCAATTCAAAAAGCTTTATTGGCATGAAATTTCACAAATGTTGCCAAAGCACAATTATGACATAAACAGCAAACAGCATTATACAATACAACAACAATATCAACAGAACAAGATCAAAGAAATAAAGGAGATGGTGAGTAAAACATGGTACAGTATATACAGTATTATGTGTCCTACTGGTTGTCCCTTTTCTTGTGACATGAATTGACATATTTTGCAGCTAAAACTGCACATTCTTTCTGTTCCCCCAGGAGGAATGGCAATTTCTGCACTTCTGTCATACTTTGAAATTCTGGGAAAATTATTTCAATTTTTGGAAAGAATTCCTCCCTAATATTTCTATAATTTTCACATTGTGTTAGGAAGTGTAGTTCTGTCTCTATGGCTCCCTCATCACAAATACAGCACAACCTCTCCTCTCTGGGCAGCCAGGTCTGTCTGTGTCTGCCCTTCTCTATCGCCAAACCATGGTCACTCAGTCTGTACTTTGTCAGAGTCTTTCTTAGATTCTTATCAGTTACTGTGCTGAGGTAGTCTGCCACAGTATACTGTCTGTTTAGGGCCAGATATGTTTCTAATTTGTGTTGTGATTGTGTGAGTTGATTCCAATATGTAATGTATTTATCTTTTTCTTTGGTTATAATTTGGTTAGGTCTAATCTTCTGAGGCTGGCTAGGGTTCTCTCTCTCTCCCTCTCTCTCTCACCCCCCTTCCTCTCGCTCTCTCCCTCTCTCTCTCACTCCCCTTCCTCTCTCTCTCTCCCTCTCTCTCTCACTCCCCTTCCTCTCGCTCCCCTTCCTCTCTCTCCCCCCTCTCTCCCCTTCCTCTCTCTCTTCCTCCTTCTCTCCCCCCTCTCTCTCTCCCTCTTTCTCCATCCCTCTCTCCCCCTCTCTCTCTCCCTCCCTCCATCTCCCTCTCTCCCCCTTCCCCTCTCTCCCTCCCTCTCTCTCTCCTTCCCTCTTTCTCCCTCTCTCTCTCCCTCCGTCTCCCTCCCTCTCTCCCCCTCTCTCTCTCCCTCTCTCTCCATCCCTCTCTCCCCCTCTCTCTCTCCCTCCCTCCATCTCCCTTTCGCTCCCCCTTCCTCTCTCTCTCGCTCCATCTCTCTCTCTCTTCGTCCTCAGTTGGTCCTCGCTGGGAAGCTATCTGACCACTTAACCCACTGAATGAACTGATCAGAAACCCACACAGTCATGACAAATGGCTAAAAGTTCCTCCAGTAAGGGAGAACATCTTGGAGGCTGATGGATATACTAAAAATAATGTTGTTTATTCATACAATAAAAACCAATGCATTTTCGGCAACATGCCTTCATCAGGGTTTCTTGACCAAAAGGAGAACATGTAATTGACACCTAATTGACTACAGACCAATGTCCACATCTAAGTACATGACAGAGGCATCAGCCAGTAAGATATCTCAGAGTCGTTCTACAGAAATGCCCACTTTTCTGTCCCTAGCCTTTGCAGAAAGACACTTTAAACATATTTAGTAGTCACATTTAATCTATATATTTGAATAATGTAACATGCTGATTGAACAAATATACCCATATGAGCCATGAATTGTGCAATATTTGTTTTTAATCAATTATATTCCAATTCAAAGTACAAGAAAATCGCTAGTCCCCATGGTCATGTATGGGGGGGTTAATGGCTTATTTTGAGTTTCCCCCAATGTCCCTCCCATTTAAATGCAATCATGTATACACCACTATCACATTTATGAAGTGGATAACATTAAAACATAAAATATCAACTAAATATTATAATAACTTTATAATAATAACTTTATTTGTATAGCACTTTTCATACAGAGGTTGCAGTTCAAAGTGCTTCACAACAGTAAAAAATACAGGCGTAAGCGAGCATAAAAAGATAGACAGGTAGAATCACAGTGTTTCACATTAGGATCTAGCATCCCAATAGGCTCTCCGCTTACAGTTTTCAGTAACACAAATAGTAAAAATAGTTTAAAATGATTCAGTTTAAAAATAGTCAAAAAATTGACATAAAAAATACAGCCATGAGCGAGCATAGCAATGTATGGCAAATCACAGTGTTTCACATTAGGATCTAGCATCCTAATAGGCTCTCTATTCAGTAATACAAATAATCACAGTGTTTCACATTTGGATCTAGCAAATAATAAATAGTTTTAAATGATTCAGTTTAAAAATAGTCATCAGTAAGAAGTAAAAAGTGCAATAACCGACACATGAATTTGATAGGCAGTGTATAACAGTAGGCAGGGTAAGAATAGTGCAGGTAAATACAAGTTGTGTCAGGATATCCCTGATGTGATGACTAAATATTATAAATAATATCATGGAAATAGTTGTCCCCTGGTGTCATGTTTCTCTTCAAATGTTGGACATGTTCTCATTTATCTCATAACTTTGTGCAATGTTTTAGTTGCACTCATGTCAAGTCAAGTCAAGAGTTTTATTTGTCACGGCATACAAGTATACAATGAAATGCGGGTGGTCTTGCCCGCAACGATGTGCAATACAGTGGTACAACATATAATAGAATCCAATAAAAAAACAACATTGTGCAATAAACAGGTAACAGGTAACATGGTGGGACATCTCGGTATCTGTACATAGTTATTTACAGAGCATATAGGACATGCTAGGTCCTTTGGTAGTGCAATACACTGTTACTGTTGTTATACTATTTTTAAAGTGACCTTGCCTTTTTGGCCATAAGTGTGGGCGTGTGCGGCATGAGTGTGTGCCTGCTCATGTTAAAGTGGCTGCTAGTGTGTGAGGGTGCACAGCGTGCGTGTTGTGTGTGTGCTCATGTGTGCTTGTGTGTGAAAGTTCAGTGTTCTGTGGCACTCAGTGTTCATTGTTCAAGGCTCTGATGGCCTGGGGGAAGAAGCTGAGCCGAAGCCTCTCTGTCCTAGTAGCTGGGGTTCGCAGGCGTCTGCCTGACCTCAGCAGCTGGAACAGGCTGTTATTGGGGTGGTGGGGGTCTTTCATTATTCTGCAGGCTCTGGATTTGCACCTCTTGTTGTATAGAACCTGCAGGGGAGGTAGTGCAATACCCGTGGTACGCTCGGCTGAGCGCACCACTCTCTGTAGGGCCTTCTTGTCCTGTGCCGTGCTGTTTCCATACCAGGCAGTGATGTTTCCAGTCAAGATGCTCTCTACAGCTCCGGAGTAGAAGGACTGGAGTATCTTCCCCGATACTCTGAACTTCCTTAACTGTCTCAGGTGGTAGAGGCGCTGCTTCGCCTTTTTTACAACTGTGTCTATGTGTGTTGACCATGTCAGATCCTCTGAGATGTGGACCCCCAGGTACTTAAAGCTGCTCACCCTGTCCACGGTAGCCCCGTTTATCATCAGTGGTGTGTGTGTCTCCTGCTGTCCTCTCCTATAATCCACGATCAGCTCCTTGGTTTTACCAATGTTCAGGAGCAGGCTGTTGTCCTGGCACCAGCGTTCCAGTACCTCAACCTCCTCCCGGTAGGCCTTCTCGTCGTTGTCCGAGATCAGCCGCACCACCACCGTGTCGTCTGCAAACTTCACTATGGAGTTGGAGCTGAACTTGGCCACACAATCGTGTGTGTAGAGTGAGTACAGCAGGGGGCTCAGAACACAGACCTGGGGGGACCCGATGCTCAGGGTGATGGTGTTGGAGGTCTGACCCCCCACCCTGACCGCCTGGGGTCTTTCACTCAGAAAGTCCAGTACCCAGGCGCTCAGGGCAGAGCTCAGACCCAGCTCGATCAGCTTGTCCACCAGTCTGGTGGGGACTATGGTGTTGAACGCTGAGCTGTAGTCAATGAACAACAGTCTCACATAGCCCCCCTTCTGATGGTCAAGGTGAGAGAGGGTGCTGTGCAGTACCTGGGAGACCGCGTCGTCAGTGGACCTGTTTGTCCTGTATGCAAATTGCATAGGGTCCATATCACTGGGGAGGGAGGCACAAATGTGGTCCTTGACCAGCCTCTCGAAACATTTCATGACCACGGAGGTGAGTGCCACCGGTCTGTAGTCATTGAGACATGTTGGGGAGGGTTTCTTCGGTACAGGGATGATGGTAGACATCTTGAAGCAGGCAGGGACCACTGACTCCGCCAGGGATTGATTAAATATGGCGGTGAACACCGGGGCTAGCTGGTTGGCACAGGACTTAAGTATGCGTCCTGTTATACCCTCTGGGCCAGCCGCTTTCCTGGTGTTCACCTGCATAAATGCTCTTCTCACACTGTGTTCCGACAACGAGAGAGCGTCCCCGCCCCCCGGCGGTTGCCCCCCCCCCTCCACAACAGCCGGTGCGTCAGTGACGTCACTAGCCGTAGAGCCAGCGGCGCCACCGTCTACACCAAACCGGGCGTAGAAAGAGTTGAGTTTGTTAGGGGGACAAGCTCTAACCACTCTGTCTCTAATATGTCTTTAGGGGGCTGAGCTCTAACCACTCTGTCTCTAATATGTCTTTAGGGGGCCGAGCTCTAACCACTCTGTCTCTAATATGTCTTTAGGGGGACGAGCTCTAACCACTCTGTTTCTAATATGTCTTTAGGGGGACAAGCTCTAACCACTCTGTCTCTAATATGTCTTTAGGGGGCCGAGCTCTAACCACTCTGTCTCTAATATGTCTTTAGGGGGACGAGCTCTAACCACTCTGTCTCTAATATGTCTTTAGGGGGACAAGCTCTAACCACTCTGTCTCTAATATGTCTTTAGGGGCGGCGTGGCTCAGGGGTAGAGCGGGTCGTCCAATGATCGAAGGGTTGGTGGTTCGAATCCCGCTCAAGCCCATGTCCATCCCACTGCCGTTGTGTCCTTGGGCAAGACACTTAACCTACTTGCCTCATATGAATGTGTATACATGTGAATGAATGTTGGTGGTGGTCGGAGGGGCCGTAGGCGTTGATTATTCGCCACGCTTCCGTGAGTCTGCCTCAGGGCAGCTCTGGCTGCAATTGTAGCTTACCACTACTGGTATGACTGTGTATGAACGAATAATGGACTCTGTGAAGCGCTCTGGGTCAGTGAAGAGCGCTATATAAATCCAAGTCATTATTATTATTAATATTAGGGGGCCGAGCTCTAACCACTCTGTCTCTAATATGTATTTAGGGGGACGAGCTCTAACCACTCTGTCTCTAATATGTCTTTAGGGGGACGAGCTCTAACCACTCTGTCTCTAATATGTCTTTAGGGGGACGAGCTCTAACCACTCTGTCTCTAATATTTCTAGCTCTTTTAAAAGTAACCAAAGGTATATCATCAGAACCCTTTTGAAGAGGATAACTTTGTAAAATATCCCAATGTTTAAAAACCATGACTTGTTTTGGGAATGAACGTAAAACAGTATATAAGGTATTTTCCTTTCTTGTTTTTGACCTATAAGACAGTTATCTCTCTTGTCTTGTGTTGTATTTTCACTGTTGCCTCCTGTAGCCATTCCCTTTTGTACTGTTGGTCTCAGAATGTATCCAACATGTATTTGCTGTTCTCATAGCTTTGTTCTGGTTCACTTATCCTTTTCATTCTGCACGTATACGCTTCAAGGCCCTCGACCTAGCATACCGTGCGGCAAAGGGAACCGCTCCCGCCTACCTCCGGTCAATGGTCTCTAACTACACACCCTCAAGACCCCTACGCTCTGCATCTTCTGGCCCCCTCAGATCTACTCCTATCCAAGCTCCGGGAGGGTCATCAAAGAGAAGTCGCCTATTCTCAGTCCTTGCCCCACAATGGTGGAATGAATTACCCACCCCAGTTAGGACAGCCGAAACCCGTCCAATCTTTCGCCGTTGACTAAAGACGCACTTCTTCAACCATTATCTGAAATTTTAAAAAATCGAAAAAAAAAATAAAAATCTAACCCTAACTAACCTT
Source organism: Notolepis coatsorum (assembly GCF_963971535.1). Classification (NCBI taxonomy): domain Eukaryota; kingdom Metazoa; phylum Chordata; class Actinopteri; order Aulopiformes; family Paralepididae; genus Notolepis; species Notolepis coatsorum. The sequence continues at coordinate 189,523,425 of NC_140169.1, forward strand.
ACTGTCATGCACTTGTCATAATAAACTAACCTACACTGTAACACGCAACACTTTGATGAACATTGTTACTCAGCTGATAGAGTTGTACCCTTCCTGATGACTTGTCGTACAGAACTTGTAAGTCGCTTTGGATAAAAGCGTCAGCTAAATGACTAAATGTAAATGTAAATGTAAGTTGGCTCACAGGAAGGCTTTAGGGCCTTTAACCCTTTCACTGCCACACGACAGACGGTTAACGGTGACACCGTCTTTGCTCTCTATTACTCCACGGGAGGATCCCAGTGTTCCCACTCCAGACGTCGTGCCGGCAACTTCCCTACTCCCTCTTCATGGTCCTCGTTCCTGGGGTGAGGCTCGCCATCGCTCTCTATTACTCCACGGGAGGATGCCCGTGTTCTCACCCCGTTCCCCTCGGACCCCCTGTGTGCTGCGTTGCCCGTCGGCAGCGTCTGGTCGGGAGGAAGAAGATTCCTTGGCAGAGCTGCAGAGCCGCAGAGCCCTACTCGTTGTAGGGACGAAGAAGATTCCTGTTACTTTTTTCCCAGCCTGTTCGCCCGTTAAAGGCACAGTGCCGCCTTTTTTTGTGTTCATGGACGTTGATGTTTTTACCCCCTTAAAGGCTGAGTGCTGCTTTTTTTGTATATAATAAATCATGCCCTTGCTTTGGCTAACTCTGATTACCTGTCTGTGTCGTGCAATTGGGGTCGCTATACAAACCATAACACTTTTATTCCTTTTGGAACATAGGTTATTGATGAAAAGTTTCCACCCCTGTCTGTCTTGAGCCATCCTCTCCAGCTGTTTCCACGTCAGTCCCCTTGTCTTGAGTTCCTGCTCAGTGTCTCTTCTAGGTGTTTTTGGGTCTTCCTCTGCCTCGTGTGCCTTGTGGGTTCCAGGTTAATGCCTGTTTAGTTATTGCGGTTTTGTGTCTTCGAAGTGTGTGCCCAATCCAGCTCCATTTTCTCCTGGTCAGCTGGACCTCCACTGATTCTTGCTTGGTGCATTCCCACAGCTTGGTGTTGGTGATTGTGTTTGGCCAGAAGATCCTGAGGATACGTCTGGTTGATGGTCTGCAGTTTATTAATGATGTTAGTGGTGGTTTTCCAGGTTTCAGAGCCATATAGCAGTACGGATTTGACGTTGGAGTTGAAGATTTTGAGCTTGGTTTGAGTTTGATGTTTCAGGTTTTCCAGATCTTGTTTAACATGTTGAATGTTGCTCTTGCTTTTCCTATTCTTGCCCTTACATCTTCCTCAGTCCCGCCATCCACAGCTATAACACTACCCAAATATGTGAATTTGTCAACCTCTTCCAGTGTCTGGCCCCCGATGGTTATGGGGTTTGTGCTTTTATTATTGATTCCGATTACTTGAGTTTTTGGTCCATTTCTTAAATTTTTTTTTGACCAAATATTTTTTTTCTTTCATTTTTTCAAAAAAGAAACAACACAGCACAATAATGACAATAATACATAACAGACATCCAAGAACACAAACTAACACAACAATGACTAGACACTAAATTAGACCTATATATATTGGATACACAACCAGTCAAAACAAGTTGTCACAGAGAAAAAGGATAACAAAATAAAATCTTTACTATAAAAAAGTGCTCACCGAGCCCCCTCCACCTCCAGGTCCGGCAACCGCAAGCCACAGTCCCGGAGGTCACACAGCCCGGCCCCCCCGCGAGCCAAAGCACCACGCCTCTTTAGTGCCTCGACCCGCAGAGACCCCGAACCGCGGCCCCCCCTCAGCCAGAGCCCACGACCACCAGACCCAGATCAGAAGGGGGTCAGAAAATATACATAGGATCAATATTGAATGAAAAATAATAAACAAAACAAAAATACAAAATCCACCATAACCATCAGCATACATGAATATTCGCTCGTTCTCCCCCCCCCCCCCCCCCCCCCTCTCTCCCCAGGACCCCAACGTGAGACATCAATATAATACCTTATTCAGTACTCAATTTCCAGAGTCATATGCGTTGTTTTAGTTTTTCCACCACAGCCCACCAGACCGCGATACTGGCTTCATTAACACCTATGACACGTGCAGTGGAAATCTCCAAATAAATAACATCAAGATAGGTGAGAATCCATACTTTCGGACATAACTTATCTGGTTGTATCCAGCGTGAGGCAATCAGCTTTTTGGCAGCGGTCAGACCAGCCAAAATGAGCCTCTTTACTTGTACAGAGGTCGGCAACAGAGAAACATCATTTAACAACAAAACAGAAGGCAAGGCCGATATGGTTAGAGAGAAAATCTCTGATAACTGAGTGGTGACATTTTCCCAGAAGATCTCAACAGGAGGGCATTCCCAGTACATATGCATATATGTTCCAATGGCACCGTCTGGACACAAGGTACACTGAGAGTCAGGCCTGAGACCCATTAGGTTCAATCTCCTGGGAGTCAAATAAGTCCTATGGACAACATTTTGATGGATCTGTTGGTGATCTGGGTTGCGTGATGATAGCCTAATATTCTCCCATACCGCATCCCAATCAAAATCTATATCCAACTCAGGGATATCCTTCCTCCAAATCGTATCTAAGGGTAGGTCTTTATATGAGGCCGTAAGTAAGTGCCGATAAAAGTCAGAGCCGAAGCCTCTCGATGTCTCTCTGTCATAGAAGAATTTGTGAAACCGGTGTCGTTCTAGTGGAGCGTCCCATGGGACTCCGTGAGCCTTTAGAGCTGCCCTCATTTGTAAATAAAAGAAAGAGGAACTACCGGGGAGATCAAATTCGTTGGATAGGTCCTGAAAAGACCGGATACCAGAGTCGTTGAAAATATCCCTCAATACATGGATACCTTTCCCCTCCCATCTGGGGAATCTAATGGGTCGTTGCCCAATAAGGAGCAAATTGTTATTGAACAGTGGGGAATGCGTGTGCCATTTATGGCGGTTAGTGCGAGTTCTCTGGGTAATGTTTATTGTTGTGTATTGTTTAAAAGGATCCCCATTAGCTGTCACCTAAGTGGCGAGCTAGTCTTCCTGGGGTCCACACAGAAAGACAACAGAAAACACAAAACATAACAACATGAGATACATATGACAATCACAATTAACAATGATAATCTAAAAACAGTGAAACATTGTAGACATCATTATCAACATCAGAATATTTTGTTCACATATTTAAGTAGTGCATTCTCAGGTGGTATTTGAAAGACACTTTACTATTCAATTTACTTATGTTCAGTGGGCAGTTATTCCAATGATTGATGGCACGATAAACAACAGTCCTCTTTAAAGGCCTCTACATGCTACAGCAACTTCAAAGCAACTTCAACACAACATCAGCGCGATTTCAACGCGCTTGTTTTAGAGGGTCTTGTAGACTGTGTTGCGAGGACGTTGCGTACCTTTCACCCAAATCTAATCTAAACAACCGTTGCATTGATATTGCATAGCAGTGATTGGTTGGTAGTGAATGGGGGCGGGGCTGTCATATAATAATATTGGTCCCGCAGCGAGGAATACCATCCGCCATTGTTGTAGCCAGCCAGCTAGCGTTGAACTTGATGCTATTCAATGCTCTATCATACCCAACTAACGTTAATGCCATTCAGAATTTATTAACATAGCTACAACAACACACAGTAACGTTAATATAATTACATGCATCATTGTTTACAATGAACGGACGGTGGGGCAGTTTGAAAGGACTGGACACGGACAAGTTGTTAAACAGCAATCAATTAATTTAATATAACAGGTAGTTCGAGCTGCATTTTTGTGCCTACAACCACAGCCACTGGGATATATCCAGCTTTGACGAGCTCTCTCTCCTCCTGCCGATTAAATTCAGCAGCTCTTCCTCGACCTCGAGTGCCTGTAGCTGCCAGCTAACGTTAAAACTAACCTAAAGTTACACAAGCAGAATACATCACAAATACTTCCGGTCGGGGGATTTCAAAATAAAAGAGCGACGTCTAAAAGCACCGGAAATACGTTTATTTTGTACATTATCTAACGTTAACACGAACCTAAACTAACTTTAGTTAAACTAACTTTGCGCGTCGATGTTGCAGAAGCATAAATGCAGAGTGTCTACAACACCGTTGCTTTGTCGATGTTGTGGTGCAGTTGCTTTGAAGTTGCTGTAGCATTTTGAGGCCTTAAAGCATTTGATTTTGGACGTGGTAACATAATCTGTCCATCATCAGCTGACCTAGTAAAATAAGAATGAACCTGACTGCATCTGACAATTTGTTTGTATAACAAAAAAGGTTGAGACGAAAAGACAGTGTTCCTGAAAAATTTAACTGTGTTGAAAACCAGCCTATTCTCTACCGTTAACCATGAGAGTTGCCGGTGCATAGTGATGGTGTTTGTTCTCATGGAACAATGTAAAACTAACCTTGCAGCTCTGTTCTGGGCAGTTTGCAATTTCTTTAGTTGACCTTTGGATGCAGAGGACCATACTGGTGCACAATAATCTAGGTGACATAAAATTAAAGATTTCACGCCAAATCTGGATCACATGTGTGATCAGAGGGCCAAATCGTAATTTGCATTGTTTAATTGAGATGTTGGTGTACATGATATCTTGAAGTCTGTGTGGGGACACCATCTCCTCCTCCAATGGAAATTATATTTGAAGTCCGGAAATGCCAAACCCCTGTCCAATTTACTCCTCTGTGCAGTGGTTCTCTTTAAGCGTGGGCGTTTGTTATTCCAGAAAAATGTATATGCAGCAGAGTGCAGTTTTTGCCAGTAACCAACAGGAGGAGACAACGGAAGCATGGAGCTAATAAAATTTATTCTAGGTAAGACATTCATCTTAATTATTGAGGTGCGGGCCTGTAATGAGTTCTTTAATTTGGATGACCTGTCAAAATCCTTCGCAATCCTGTCACCCAAGCTGGAGTAGTTATACTTTACAGTCTGGTTAACAGTCGGGAATATTTCAACCCCAAGGCATTTAAAGTGATCTACCATGAGAATATTTGCTGGAAGGAGGGTTGCCTTCGTAGCCTCGTTGAGTGGAAGGAAGGCTGATTTTGGCCAGTTGATCTTAAATCCAGATAGGCTGCCAAAGTCATCTATTACTTGGAGAAGGTGTGGCAGAGAGACAGCCGGGTTCTGCATAAATAGGAGTACGTCATCCGCGTATAAGCTGATATGGTGATGTGTGCCCTTAATTGACACAGGGGATATAACTTGTGATTGCCTTATGTACTGCGCTAGGGGCTCGAGTGAAAGAGCAAAGAGTCCTGGGCTAAGAGGACAACCCTGTCTAGAAGAGCGCGAAACAGCGAATAGTGGTGAGCAAAGCTTCCCTGTCAAGATCATGGCAGACGGGCCCGTGTAGAGAACTTTGATCATGTGAATGAAACCCTCGCCCAATCCCATCCTTCTTAGTACTGCCCATAAATACGACCACTCCAGTCTGTCAAAGGCCTTCATCGCGTCTAAGGACATGGCGGCCGTAGGGGTTGCAACATCCTTACTGGCGTCAATCATGTGTAGTAACCGTCTGATATTATCCGTGACCAGACGGCCTCTTATAAAGCCAGTCTGATCGGGATTAACCAGAAACGTCATGTGCTTTTGAAGTCGGATGGCTAGCACCTTAGCATATAGCTTGAGATCGGCTCCGAGGAGACTTAAGGGTCTATAGCTGCCACATTCCGTGTGGTCCTTATCTTTCTTGAGTAGAACAGATATAAGTGCCATATTGACATCCCTGGAGAAGTTGCCCTCCTCGACTGAGTGTAAAATCATTGAAAGTAATAAGGGACCAAGTATATCCCAAAACGCAGTATAGAGTTCCGGTGGAATGCCATCCCAACCAGGAGCCTTGCCCCGCTGCATGTCCGCAATTGCTTCCCTGAGTTCATCTAGTGTGATAGGTTCAGCTAACCCCTTTGCGTCCTCCTCTGAGATTTGTGGTAGGTTAATTTGACTAAGATAGTCCTCCAGCTTGGCGTGATCAAAGACCACTTCCGACTCGTACAGGTTGGAGTAAAATGAGCGAAATGTATCATTGATTTTCTTGGGGTTGGTGGTTACCTCCCCCTGTTGGTTCTTAATGGCAGGGATATCCGCAAATTGATCGCTGGCCCGTATCCTCATAGCCAGTAGGTGACTTGGTCTAGAGCCATGAAAGTAATAGTGTTGTCTTGTTCTGTGCATTTGAAATTCAGACTGTTGTCTTAAAATGGAGTTAATCTCCTTTTTCACTACCTTAATTTGGAGCTCCAGTCGGTTCGAATATTTGCGCTCCATAGAAGACATCATTGTTTTATGCAGCTCCTCCAATTCCACCAACTTGGAGAGACGGCCCTTGCGGAGATTGGAAGCAAATAGCGTGGTATTACTCCTAATAAACCCCTTGACCGCATTCCACAGACTTCTGGGGTCCTGTACCGAGCCAGCATTAAACTGCACAAATTCAATGAGCTTCTCTTTAAATTGTCGATTAAATTCCTCGTTCTTCAGCAGTGTTGAGTTAAAGCGCCATCTAGGGGCACGAGACGTCATTTTGCTGAGTGAACCATTAAGGAGGATGTATTGGTGGTCTGACAGTGCAATGGGCTTCAAGTCAACGTCAAAACTATCGAATAGCCTAGGGGAGGAGAAGACATAATCAATTCTGGAGAAAGTTTTATGTCTCGCAGAGAAGAAAGAGTAGTCTCGTGAGGTTGGGTTGAGTACCCGCCACATATCCATAACCCCGTGTCTTTAGACCAGCCACGTAGGGCCGCGGACACCTGCTTTTGATCGTGGGTTACAGCATCTCCGGATTTATCAATCAATGGATCCCACATGGCATTGAAATCAGCACCCACTGTTTCAGCATCTCTGTAGTGAGTGCAGTATAAAATTGTGCGTCATACACATTAGGGGCGTATGCAGCTATAAGAGCAATTTTATTGTTAATGTATTCCATTTTCGCTATAGTGATTCGTCCTTCAGCATCCGACCACACGTCTACTAGTTTAATATTCAGCTTCCGCTTAGCCACTATGGCTACCCCCCGGGATCTAGTGCTAAAAGATGAGGAGCATATACTATGATAAAATTTGTTTGCAAGTTTAGCACTGTCAGCCTTTAAAAGATGCGTTTCACTCAGCAAAGCCACATCGACCTCCTGTCTTTTCATCCATGTAAGAACACTTGTGCGCTTATGTTGCATATTCAGCCGCCCTGAATTCCAGATCAAGATGTTTAAGTTAGCCATAGTCCAACCAGGTTGCAGTATGATTGGACGTGATTCCCCTGAAGTAGAGTACCACAATATATACACAACCCCACGCTCAGGACCTGTTGGGCGAGATCAGACATACAATAGAGCGAGCAAAAAGAAATAAAAAACAAAAAACCCTGTGCCCCCCCCCCCCTCCGATGTCGATCAAACATCACCTGGCACTGTGACCGGGTCACAGCAACCAGGACCACATTATGTAACTTTACCATTCTAACCAGAATTGTATATTGTAACAAATTAGGACTAGGGGGACTCCCCTGTCTCTCAACAGAGAGTATCAATCTATGTCTATATAGTATTCAGTGCATAGAACATTATTCACATGAAAAAGGCACATGAAACATAGTTCATCCAAACTGAACTTGATTAAAGTGACATACTCTTAACACATGTCGAAATAACACCATTGTGGAAACAAACCCCGATCATTACCGTGCTGCCAACGTTGAGGTAGTGCAGCGCCGGCGACATACTTGTATTCTGTTATGACAACAAGGAGAGTTAAATGCATAACATTGTCCTCAGCGGTAGGATTGCCTCGAGCTGCCACTCGCATATAGTTCGTTGCAAAGGGGAACAATCCCCTCGAATGGACGGATCATAAGCATATTCAGTCTGTTTGAGTGAAGACTGTGATCTTCATCCCGCCCGGTTAGAGTCGAATAAAGATAATAAACAAACGTAACAGTCCTCGCGCCGTTTACTGGACAGCTCAAGTGTTGGATGATAAAAAGGGCCAGAGATAAATAATAATGAAAAAACTGATAAGAGTATAGGGCGTCTGAATTACATTCAATTAGGCCGTAATCATGTTTGTGATTGCAATAGTACCGTATAGAGAAGTCAGGTATTACCGTCTTGAAGGTTGAGTAAGCAGCGGACGAAAGTGACCACCACAATGCTGAGCTGGCTAGCTAGCCGGTGTGCTGAAAGCACACGTGCAGTGAGGACGGTAGCTTGGTTAGCTTGTATGCTAGCCGCCCACACGTGGAATCAGCTCCGCTCCAATAGGGATAGCTAGCCTGGATAGCCTGGATAGCTAGCATGTTAGCAGGCCACGCGTGAAGCCCGCCTCAGGTACCCGCTCCAGCACCTCACTGCCCGTCGCTCTGCGCTTGCTCCACCGCGGCCTGTCCGCTCCCCCCCGTCGGAGCGACCGTGCTGCTTCTTCGGATGTAGTCCTCCGCCTCAGATGGTGACTTGAACAGCCGGTTGCACGACACCTCTCCCCGACCCGTCTTTACCTTTAGTGTTGCTGGGAATAGCAGAAACACCTCCACAGCTCGCTCTCGTGCCAGATCCATAGCACCTGCGAATGCTCTTCGCCGTTTAGCTGTGTAATCGCTAAAGTCAGCGGCGAATCTCAATGTACAGCCATTCACAACCGGGGGCTTCTGTCTGGCCTCTCTCAGTATTTGCTGTCTCGTCTGGAATCTCAGGCAGCAGAAAATGAATGTGCAAGGGTTTGCACGTCCTCCCTTCACCTGGGTGGCGGGTTTAAAAATCCTATGCGCTCTCTCGATCTCAGGTCGGGCTAGCTTTGGAAACCATTTTGGGACCATTTCCTCAATGTACCTTATCGGGTCGTCATCCTCCATTTCATCAGGCAGTCCATAAATGCTCACATTGCATCTCCTCCCACGGTCCTCCAGGTCTGCCGCCTTCAACTCACAATCACGTAGCCTGTCTTCCAAGTTTAATATTCCCGCGACGTTGGTTTCAGCCGCCTGCACGGCCGCGGACATATCTTCCTCCGCCACGGTTAATCGAGTGCTTATTTCAGCCACCTCCTCCTGCAATGCATCCACCCTGCTCGCTAGCTTAGCCAAGATAGCGTCCGTTTCCTCTCGGAATATCGACCTGATGAGATCCCTATCCACTTGGTTCAGGGTTCCCAACTTGCTCTGCGTATGTTTAGACATAATTCCAACTTCTGGAAAATCAAATGGTTTAAAAAATAAAACGTATTCAGGGATAATGTGGTTTGGTTGCCGAGCACAGAGAAATCAGCCAGCCATGCGCTGTGGAGCGGAACCGGAAGATCTTGGTCCATTTATTTTGAGCCCAAGTCCAGCTGCAGTTGTTTCAAGCAGCTGGGTTTTGTCTTGTGTGGTAGTATTGACGTTGAATTTCATAATTAATAGGTGTGAATAATTAGAGAGTCATAATGTAGGAAAAACAGACATTCTACACCAACCCCCTCTCATAAGCAGACTGAGAACAGTTACAGGTCATCAAGCCCCCTCAGGCTAATGTAATCAGGAGACAACAAAGACTATGTAAATAAGTTGCACCCCACAGATGAAATGGGGACTCAATCTAAATCCTGGTATATTTAACACTGTTATATTATCTGGTAAATAAAGGTTGGTGTAGGTAACTTACAAAGAATATTACCATTTAGAATGTCACATGAAAGGAAGGGTGATTACACTCTTGTTATAGAATTCTGGTTAGTACTGTATGGTAATAGGTAGGCCCTTCTGTTCCCGGGAGGACGACGACGACGGGGGCCATAGGCAGGCCCCCTCTCTGTCCAAACATGAGAAGCTATGGCCCAAAGGAGGGGGCTATTCACACCACCCCACCAGATGACATCACACCAGCCCCCACCCGTGGGACAAGACCCAACCTCCAGAAGAACCAGCCGGATTGGAGGACCATATTAGTAAAATGTGCTATTATTGGCTAGAAATTATAAGATATAAGGGGCGACAAAGTGTTAAGACGGGAGCCCAGATCCCAACCCCGATCTGCGTGCTCCCCGCTCCCCACCATCGAGAGACTGCTGCTGTGCTGTTGTATGTAAGTAAGCCGAAATGGACACACCCTGTTTGGTTAGAATGTAATGTAAACTTAGCTTAGAAACCAGGCTTACTTACATACAAAAAGGGCTTACAGTATTGTCAATGTATGTTCAAATTATGTTAACGAGTAACTGTTTCTGTACATATTGGGGTTTGAGAATGCAAACCTTATTGTGATTTCTGTACACGGCAGCCCTGTTAATGTTTTCTGATAATCTTTTGTATGCAAAAGGCAACTTCTTATTCACCTCGGCCTCTGGCTCAAATAAATGCTGAGTTGAACTATAGTTCATGGTTTGTCTGGCTACACGTTTCTTTCTTCATCTGCTTTAAGTCAGATGAAGAGACCAACAATTCTATCAATATGATCCCTTTCTCCTCCTTCCAGATAAGCAATCTCATTGTACTGTACTACAATAACCTTAGATTATTGTAGGATTCTGTAGGAATTTGCTACAGAAATGGTGCCGTTCTTACCCACCCTGTTGTGCCCCCCCCCCTGAAGAGGTGCGGTGAGGTCTCTGGACCTTGCTGTGTGTTGGGGACGTGCAGGGAAAAGAGCTGGGGGTTGCTGCGTTTGAAGTTGCAGACAGGGGCTTGTTGTCTGGAATGGAGGACAGGGGGACAGGATGAAGGCTGGTTGTGTGCGCCACTAGTTGGGACCCACGGTGAATATGGCCTTTTGCATACAGGGATGGGGGAGCGGTGGCTTAGGTTAGGATGTCCGGAGGTATAGGGATCGCGCTTGTTGTGCAGTGAACATGCAAACGTGGGCTTTTTATGTTTGTGTGTTTGTTCAGACACAAGAGGCCGTTCCCGGCCTATGCGGGCCACGGGGGTTGAGTCTCGTATGGAATATACTTTATGAACTATACGAGGGGGGTTGCTAAGATAATGCCTCATATAGGAATGTGTGAAGTAAAGAGGAGGCCTCATGTTATTGTAATATGATGACGTAGAAGCGGGCATAACTATCTGATTATGGGGTGGTCAAAGCGTCGGATGGCAACAGATGGAAGGCTTTAATTGATCAGAAAGCTCGGTAATCTGGTTGGCGTACGACAGGAGCGCGTCCTGAGTATATGAGATCCCTAGAATTATTCTCAGGAAAAGGGCGCTGTAATGATTGGTAATTTTTGCGTGTCTGAAATGGGGGGAGAGCCGGGTGTGTATGGGCTCTGTCGCTGTTTTGGAACATGTAAATCAGGGATGGTGAAGACGATTTAGGATCTGCATGGATCAGGGAACGTGTTGTGCGATTACAGGATTATCACGTAATGGTTAATATAAACGGGGCCGGCGTGTTCAGGAGGCTTCAATAATAGTAGCTTTTTGGCTGAGCATGGTAGTCAGGACATGGATATCTGCGAAAAGCTATCGGCCGAATTAAATGAAGAAATATGTTCGTCTTTAGGGCATAATTCGAGCGGATCTAAAAGGTCCTTTTTAATCTTGAGCGTACCGGCGTGTTGATTGATTGCGTGCGCTGTGATGAGAGAGAGAACGATGTGCTTAAAAACATTTGGTTAAGATGACTGATTAAGTACTTAGTGGAAATTCGATTACAAAGCTATGGTAAGCTTAACATTCAGTATAGAAATGTGTACGATTACACTTGGTCTCGGTTTAATAGTCGCGCGGTAGTTATTGAATAGAGTGAAACGGGATGTGAGAGCTGCCGTGCGACGTTCGAGGGTCAATAGTATGTGAGTCTGAATGGATGTTTGTATTTTTATTTGTGGTTAGGAGGGGCAGTATGATTGTATGTGTGAACAATGGCTATGGTTAGGAATGATTGACGACACATAAGAGCTTATTGTTGTATTGTTATGATATTTTAATGACCGACGAACATGGGTCTGGGGCGAGTCATATTGGTGATTGGGGCTAACTAGCTTTGCTCTGTGGAAAAGTCCGCGGTGAAACTAGGGACGTTATGACGACGATGTGGGGAGAATTGACGAAACGCTGTGGCGGTGATTATTGTTAAGAAGCGTATCGAGGCATAGGTTGGGGAGATTGTGCCCGGTTTGAGGGTTATTATTGATGCAGTAACGATTGTGTACGATATTAAGAAGTCGCTGCTTGATGACGTCATGGTGTTGAAGGGAGTGTGTAACGTTCACGGTACTACGGAGTCGGGCGGAGAGAAGGGTAGGAGAGATGATTCGTGTTGGTGTGAATGTTTTAAAAATTCTTTTCTTTTAAAGTAGTTTGTTATTTTAAGCATGTGTGAATTGTTTATGGTTGGATTGGTACTGAGCGGAGTATATGAATGTACGGATCTCGAACGTGGCATAACTTGGGGCTTCCGGGGACGCATGGAACCTCGCGCTGGGGCTGGCTAGGCTAGTTAGCTTGCGTGCGGTTGTTTTGTGGAGTTGGCGAGCGAGATGGGTTACGTTTCGAGTTTTGAGAATGATGTTTGGGAAGAGTTAAAGAACGCGGTGGATGTCGTGGCAGTGTGTTGTGTTGGAACAGGGCGTTTATGATATTAATTGTGCTTTGCCGTAATACATCGTCCGGTGTGCGCGGTTGGCTACTGCGCATGCGCGGTACAACGTGGATCAATGCATTCATAGTAATTCACTCAGGGGACGGGAATAACGGGTAAGAGAGTATTCTGCCTTATGTAAGATGGTTGTGTTTGTGTATTGTGCATTCTGTGGGTTGTAAACAGTGTTCTGGGGGTGGTTTTGGTGGTATTACTACAAATTATGTAGGTGTAGCATGTGGTGAGATGGTTTAAAATGCATGCCCTTAACTTACACTGGGATTCATATACCAGATACACATTGTTCTTGTAATAAATGGGCAATAAATATGTTACACAGGGGGAGTCTTGACCTAGTGGGGTGAGGCATATTGCTTGCGTCATATTTTGATTAATACATCTACATTATAATCACATGTCACCTATATACAGGGCTAAACGTTCCCAGTATATCCTGTTTACAGTTATGAGACTTAGCATGAATGGAACTTAACTGATAAATAATGTGCTTTCTAGTGAGTGGTGGTTGATAGGATTGCTTAGGTGTGTGTCGTCGTCGTGCATTGGAAGTGAAGAATCAGTCGTGGCCATTTCAGTATTTAATTCTGTTGGCAATACAGATAACACCATTATCATTTGTCCACAGGATGGCGCCAAAACAGCTAGCAGGCCCTTTCAGCATTCCAGATAGTCTCAATGGCATTTTTAATCAAACATTGAAATAACACATTTATAATGAAACAAAGATAATACAAAATAAACAATAGGATCCCTTAAATTACCTGTTGGCAATACAGATAACACCATTATCATTTGTCCACAGGATGGCGCCAAAACAGCTAGCAGGCTGCAATGGGGAAATATGCCATCACGTCAGGTTGAGGCCTACATGTAACTCTCAGACCATAACTACTAGTTCAATCACATGTGTCATACAAAAGAGTTCGCCACCACAGCTAAACCACATTACAAAAAGTGCAGAATTGTTCACATTAACACAGTTACCACTATATACAATCCCGGTTCATTGCCCGACAACTTATTTACAATAGTGCGTTCTTTTAGACCTGATATATTTACACACTGAAGGCACGTCTTACCCCTTTCAGCATTCCAGATAGTCTGGCGCGAAAGGGGAAGTGCAAGGGGAAATACGTCACTTCGGCAGGAAGTGACGACAGCTTCAAAATAAAAGACTATTAGAGTAAAAGATAATAATAAACAAATTAAAGTAATAACGTTAGGGAGGGATCTTTGTGGAATACAACATTAGTATATTTTATATACCTGCTACACATGTACAAATGTGATTTGATTGTTTTAAGATGTTTGTATGAGGTAAATCTTTAGTACACTGTTATTATGTGGACACAGGTCTCAGACTTATGGGAGATTATAATTTGTTGGTGGAGGCTTGTTGTCTGTGTGAGAAAGCAGTTTTATTAGTACATTGGCGATTTAATACAAGTGTGTGTGCACGGGCTAGGAAATTTAACATTGTTAGTGGTTGGTTTACATACGCACATTTGACACAGGGGTATTTTTATCCAAGGCGGGAGGAGTAGTTGATTGATTAAAAATAGTACAGCTAAATACATACACAAGTAAGATACAGTAGAATCATGTATCACGGTTGTATATAGGAACATTCCTAAACCTGTTTACAACAATTGAGGCTTGGTGCACATTTAGGACTAACCACTATAATGTTATGCTGAAATGAAACATGCTTACATGTATAATAATTAGAGTTGATGGACATTTCCAGTTTTTTAAATTTGTGTAACGTGTACAATTGTAAGCTTGGAATAATGATGTTGTGTTTTATGTAGCTTGAATTAAGATACTTGTATAGAATGCATTGATGTTAAAATGTCAGATATTGATACTTGTTATAGCTTTGAGGCCATTGGTTTAAATAGGCTGATGTTTATATTAAGATTGATTGCGAGTCCGGGGGTCACAATAGGATAACTTAGTGGCGGGGGATTTGTTTCTTTAATGATATGATTGTGTTTACAGTAGTTGAAATAATACTAGGTGAAATTGCAAATATGTGCTACCTAACCTCTGGGGGGAAGGGATTTTAGCCTCCCCTGGAGGCAGTAGGAATGTGTGTTTTATTCATTTGAAATTATTATAGATGATTTGTGTGCAATGATGAACCCTTTGTTGATTACAGGAAATAATGGGGCTTTGTATGCCCGAGGGCCAACAAGGCCTCAGTTGAAAGCTGTATGATAGGTCACAAGGGGGGATGGTTAACAGATGCGGTTTATGACGTTGCAGGGAAGCAGAAAGGAGAATAGGTTTTAGACCAGGGGGGATGGTAAACCTGTGGTTTATGATCACTGTTACGCTCACGGGAGAGACCAAGAATATCTTCACAGTAGGAAGTGATAACGTTGTATGCCCAGGCGGGGGCAAGGGGGACAGCTGTTGCTTACGATGGCTGTTTGTTTTTTATGACAGGATGACGAGGCAAGATGCAACGGGGGAGAGGTCACAGGTGGAGATAGGAGAGAACAGTCAAAGTGAGATAACAGATAGAGTTATTTTTAGAGCAGAGGACAGGAAGTGGTTGTTATGGGCCGGGGGTCAGGAAGTGACAGGAGGGTGAGACAGGGGAAGGTTTGTCAGGGAACAGTTGGAGTGTGAGTGTGGGAAATCAAAGTAGGCATTCATTTGGGGTTATGACTTATGAATGTTAACTGTTTTGGTAAGGGAATATTTGGGTCTGTCTGTGCACTGGAAGGCATGGATAGGTCTGAATTAGAGATGGATTCCAGTCCGTCTTTGAAGTGAGGGAAGAGGAGCAGATGTGAGGATAGACTGTAGTAGCCTGAGGTTGAGAGCAGAAAAGTTGAGAGCAGAAAAGTTGAGAGCAGAAAAACTAAACCATTGTCGGTCTGTGGTTGATTAACGAGTTGTATGAGAGAGAGTTTGAAAGTATTTGTTTAGGTCCAAATGATCAGTGGGACTGTGAATGAATTGGAGTTTGAAAGTATTTGTTTAGGTTCAAATGATCAGTGTAACTGTGAATGAATTGAGTGGCGTGTGAGTGCGTGTCAGGATGTGTTAATTTCAGGGGGTGATTGAAACTGTGATGTGAGCGAGGGACACATAGGAAGACAGGTTAGAATTAGAGATACACATAGTCATTTGCAGAGCGATAAGAGTTAAAGTGATTTTATTTTGTTTTATTGCTTTCATTTGGTATTGTTTCTTTTAGAATTGGTAGTCACTCAGTACATATGTTTATTTTAATTTTTGAGTGTGTGGCCTGACATGTGTGAATGGAACAGTGGTGTGATGAATTTTGGATGAAAGGTTTTTAAATTTATTTTCTTTTCTTTCTAAATAACCATTGAGGTGGTCTAAGTTTGGAGCTTGTTGATTTTATGGTTTTGGGTATGAATGGTAATTTAATTTCACATGTGAGGTCTGTTGGGATGTTTTTTTTGATTATTTGCCTTTTGTTTCTTATTTCTCATCTGTTATGGTCTGGGTGAGTGGAGAAAGCTGGAGGCTGAAGGAAGTGGCGTCAAAACGTCAACAGAGTGTCAACAAAAGCTAAGTGGCCCCATCGCGTTTGCATATGATTACCATTTTGGCTTCTCTTGAAAATATTTGACATGTTATGTGAAAAGATTTTTTTTTGTGTTTGTTCCCTCGCAGATTTCAGTGGAGGGGGGAAGACGGACCGTCACAGGTGGAGGAATCATGGAGGATGTGTAGGAATACATTTCATTAGATTACGACACAATGGTGTGCACCTGTTCAGTTATTTCCTGTGGGAGATTGTTGGATTGTGGAAAGAGGTCGCTTGTGGACGCTGGCCCCTCCTTCATCATAGCCCCGAGAGCAGCGGCCAAAGGTTTGGGAAAAACCGCCAGACTGGCAGAGTCGTCTGTAGATCCAAGGACATACAGTCAGGGGTCAGAATGTGACGAGATATTTACATAGTCGACGACGACGGGGGCCATAGGCAGGCCCCCTCTCTGTCCAAACATGAGAAGCTATGGCCCAAAGGAGGGGGCTATTCACACCACCCCACCAGATGACATCACACCAGCCCCCACCCGTGGGACAAGACCCAACCTCCAGAAGAACCAGCCGGATTGGAGGACCATATTAGTAAAATGTGCTATTATTGGCTAGAAATTATAAGATATAAGGGGCGACAAAGTGTTAAGACGGGAGCCCAGATCCCAACCCCGATCTGCGTGCTCCCCGCTCCCCACCATCGAGAGACTGCTGCTGTGCTGTTGTATGTAAGTAAGCCGAAATGGACACACCCTGTTTGGTTAGAATGTAATGTAAACTTAGCTTAGAAACCAGGCTTACTTACATACAAAAAGGGCTTACAGTATTGTCAATGTATGTTCAAATTATGTTAACGAGTAACTGTTTCTGTACATATTGGGGTTTGAGAATGCAAACCTTATTGTGATTTCTGTACACGGCAGCCCTGTTAATGTTTTCTGATAATCTTTTGTATGCAAAAGGCAACTTCTTATTCACCTTGGCCTCTGGCTCAAATAAATGCTGAGTTGAACTATAGTTCATGGTTTGTCTGGCTACACGTTTCTTTCTTCATCTGCTTTAAGTCAGATGAAGAGACCAACAATTCTATCAATATGATCCCTTTCTCCTCCTTCCAGATAAGCAATCTCATTGTACTGTACTACAATAACCTTAGATTATTGTAGGATTCTGTAGGAATTTGCTACACTTGCATCTGTTGATGGTTGTGTGAGAGTAGTGCGATGTCATCCGCAAAGTCCAGGGCCCTCATTCATCTCCGTGCTCCGGGGTGTAGGCTACTGACTGACTGCGCTCCGCATAGCTTGATTGATTGATTGATTGGAAAGTTTATTAACAGATTGCAGAATGGGTACAGTACAGTACAGCTCAGTACATACAATTGTTAATTGGGGATGCAGACCAACTTTCGTCTTGTTTACATCAGGGTCCCCCATTTTCAATTCATCATAAATCATAAAGCTCAACTCGTTATTATTTTGCGCAGACCGCAGAAACACGGGAACGTCTTGATTATATTTAAAAGGCTTTACGTTAAACGAAACAAGTGGAATTTCGAAGCTGTAAGCTGAATACAAGTCATATGAATATAGTGTTCTTCCCCCTTTTTACTGTATAAGAAAGAATAGAAAACGCATTGCAATGACACCAGATAGTGGACAGACTATGTATATGATGGGATTCAAGTTCGCGTTTTTGTTGATCATAGGCATGCTGTCAGAGTATGATATCTTCAAACATTCTAGAACATTTGTCGTCACAGATCATGTCCTAATAGAACATAGGCTATGGCATGGATCGTGATATTGTGTGGACTGTAATTATTACTGTACCGGTACCACCCATTGTGACAACAGCCTTGTGAGTCCCGCACACAAACATGATGGAATTCAAGTTCATGTATTGAAAGGCAGGCTACATCATACATGCAGTGAGATTCATTGTTCTTGTATATGCTCTCTATTATTGTTTATATAGGCTACCCAATACTGACATCAAAATAGATTGTAGTATGCCTCTAGAAATCATATGCAGCAGGTAGAAAATTGACGGGAGATCCATCGCGATTTGGAATAAAATTGAGGAGAACTTTAATCCCTGGGTATTAATCAAACAACACGGGAAAAGGCAGTCATATTCCAGCGCGGTCTTTATTAGCCGACAACAAAATAGATGCCTCTAAAAATCATATAGCCAATCGAACACAACTAATAAAGGCATTCATATTACAGCACGGTTATAATGACACACAACCAACGCCAAACAGTGGTCAACGAACGGTCTTTATTAGTATTTTGAGCTGTCCAGGCAGAATTGCAGCAATGGTCTTAGGGAGCCGTTGATATCTGACATCACCGTTTACAAGTCCGCCTTTTATTTATCCCATAATACGCGATAGTGTCTTCTTGGTTCGACAGCAGTGAACAATCTTCGTGGAGTTTCTCAGAGTTCCGCTCGGGTCCGTCCATTATTTCACATCCCATGGGGGGTGTTTCCTCATTTTCATGACCATATATGGATAATCATGCACGAGCATTGACGGTAGAACAAAGTGGTATTCATCAACACGGAGGAGCATAGAGCCTGCGTACGCACCGTGTGATGAATCCCGACTTCCCTGTGCGTACACTAGTTCTACATTCCGTGCTTACGTGTGGAAGTAGGTCAAGTTCTACGCACACATTGATGAATGAGGGCCCAGGTCTTTGAGGTGCTCTGTTAGACTCCACTGGATGCCAGTCTTTTTATTGGTTGTGGTTTGTCTCATGATCCAGTCAATGCATAGGAGGAAGAGGCAGAGGGAAAGTAGGCAGCCCTGTTTCATGCCGGTGAGCACCTTTTTTTTGTGATCAAATCTTTTTTATTTGAACTTTTTCCCATGGAACAAGACACATCACAATACAACAATAACAATAATACACAAAAATACATCACAAAACAGCAACCTATTACAAAAAATGGCAAGACAATAATGGAGACATACTGTACAGTGAACATCCTGAGCCCCCACCCTCACCAGACACGGCAGCCACAATCCCCATCCCTTGAGGACCCCTGGTCCGGTGCCCCAGCGAACCAAAGCATCACACCTCTTTAACACCACGATCCGCGAGACCCCGAACCAGGCCCCCCCCCCCCCTTCTGAGCCCGCGACACAGCTATAGGGGCCCAAAACGTATACATAATTAAATATACAAATAAAAACACCAAAAACAAAAAGAAAAAACAAGTGGACATGGGCATTCGCTCGCTCCGACCCCCCCCCCCCCT
Source organism: Notolepis coatsorum (assembly GCF_963971535.1). Classification (NCBI taxonomy): domain Eukaryota; kingdom Metazoa; phylum Chordata; class Actinopteri; order Aulopiformes; family Paralepididae; genus Notolepis; species Notolepis coatsorum. The sequence goes on from NC_140169.1 coordinate 189,542,776, forward strand.
CCCATTCACCCCCGGACCTCAACGTGAGTTAAATACATAAAATATTATTCAGCAACAATCGAGTTATATGCGCTCTTTTATCTTTGCCACAGCTGCCAACCAGATCGCAATATTCGACTCATTAACCCCTATAAACCAAGCAGTGGATATCTCCACATAAATCACATCGAGATAAGTGAGAATCCATACCTTCGGGCATAATTGATCTGGGTGTATCCATCTTGAGGCGATACATTTTTTGGCGGCTGTGAGGCCGGCTAGAATGAGTCTCTTCACATGTATAGAGGTCGGTAATTGAGAAACATCATTCAATAACAATACAGAAGGCAGAACAGGTATGGTCAAAGAGAAAATATCTGATAGCTGGGAGGTAACATTTTCCCAAAAAAGCTCAACAGGAGGACATTCCCAGTACATATGCATAAATGTTCCGGTGGCACCGTTTGAACATAAGGTACATCGAGAGTCAGGTCTGAGACCCATTAGATTCAATCGTCTAGGGCAGGGGTTCCCAAACTTTTCAGGCCGGGACCCAGAAAATAAGGTGTCAGAGAGCCGCGGCCCAATGCACATCGTCAGGCTTTTTTTTTTTCTTTTTCTTTGCCAGGCGACCGATTTATTAAGCCAAATATCACTTCAATCCTATTAAGTTAGTTCAAGTTAGTTATTCATTTATATGTGCTATTTATGAGAGGGCTAACTTGTTGCAAAATAATAATGATAATAATAATAGCCTCATTAAAATACTATTGTTGCTTCGGTTGTTTTCAGCGTTTTATGTGCATAATCTGTTATTTAGTTTGAAATGTTTGTTGAAATAAGTAGATTTTTCGTTTTTGTTTATTTATTAAGTTAATATAAAACCATATAGTCACATTTTAGAATACAATAGAATAGAATTTTAGAATACAACTAGAACTGTCCTGGCCTGCTTCTAAGTTCAGTGACCTGAAAAAAAAAAAAAAAAAAAAAAAAATGTATTTCTTTTAAATCATCTCGCGGCCCTCCCGTGGCTGCTCGCGGCCCACCTTTGGGTCGCGACCCCGACTTTGGGAACCACTGGTCTAGGGGTCAAATAAGTCCTATGAACACAATTTAGATTAATCTGTTGGTGATCTGGGTTGCGTGAGGACAGCCGGACATTTTCCCAGACTGCATCCCAATCAAAATCTACATCCAACTCCGGGACATCCTTTCTCCAAATCGTATCCAGGGGGAGGTCCTTATACGACGACATAAGTAAATGGCGATAAAAGTCCGAAACGAAGCCTCTCGATGTCTCTTTGTCATAAAATAATTTGTGAAAGCGGTGACGCTCTAGTGGAACGTCCCATGGAACGCCATGAGCCCTCAGAGCTGCTCTTATTTGTAAAGAAAAGAAAAAGGAAGTTCCGGGGAGATCATATCCGTTTGATAGATCTTGGAAAGAACGGAGACCAGAGTTATCGAAGATATCCCCCAACGTGTGGATGCCTTTCTTTTCCCATCTAGGTCTAATAGGTTGTTGTCCAATAAGGAGTAAATTGTTGTTAAATAGAGGGGAATGCGTGTGCCATTTATGGCGGTTAGTACACGCTTTCTGGGTGTCATGCCAAGTCTGGATAACATGAGTGATAAGAGGGCCAAATCGTAATTTGCATTGCTTAATTGAAATGTTGGTATACACAATATCCTGAAGTCTATGTGGGGACACCATCTTCTCCTCCAATGGTCGCCAAGACACGGCTGCTTGAGCGTCAAACCAAGTGATCAGAGGTCTCAGAGAGAAAGCTTGAAAATAATATTTAAAGTTTGGAAATGCTAAGCCTCCATTGAGTTTACTTCTTTGGGCAGTTGATCTCTTCAAGCGCGGGTGTTTATTGTTCCATACGAATTTATATGAGACAGAGTGCAATTTCTGCCAGTAACCAACAGGAGGAGGTAACGGGAGCATTGAGCTGATAAAATGTATTCTGGGTAAAATATTCATTTTAATCATTGACGCACAGGCCTGTAATCAATTTTTTTTATTTGGACCATCTGTTGAAGTCATTTGCAATCCTCTCACCCAAGCTGGAGTAATTATACCTTACCGTCTGGCTAATAGTGGGGAATATTTCAATCCCGAGACATTTAAAATGCTCCACCATGAGTATGTTTGCAGGTAGGATGGTAGCCTTTGCAGGCTCATTAAGTGGAAGAAAAACAGGTTTTGGCCAGTTGATCTTAAAGCCGGACAGGCTGCCAAATTCATCTATCATGCTGAGCAGATGAGGTAGAGAGACGGAGGGATTCTGCATAAACAGGAGTACATCATCTGCGTCAGGGGTGTAATGGTACGTGTATTCGTCCCGCAAATTTACGGTACGGGCGTCACGGTGCGGTACATCCAGCCATACGAAGAATACGTCGCATCATACCACTAGGTGAAAGTAGGGTTGCACTTGCACATTTGACAAATGTATGCTCAATATCTTTACTTTACTTTACACTGGCTTACTAACAGGCTTAACACAGAAGGTCATTCATTTAACGTTGAATATCAAGCTTGTATTGCCACATTTAGATGATGAATAAAACGTTGAAGCTTGTAAAGGCAGGATGACAAGCCGACATAACAAATTAACCGTGCACTGTGCACAGACACACACACACACACACACATCAACGTGTTCCGCGCTACTTTGCCTTCACAGCTGATTAGAGTGAGAGAAAAACACAAACGTACTTTTTCTGATCTGCACTGGTCCTCTGAGCTCCTCTCCAGTCGAGCTGCAGTGTTTAAATCCAACATATTGATAAATCCTCTGTCGTTGCTGTGTAACAATGTCTCTGCTTCACGTGAAGTAAAATCTACTCTAGAAGTGAAAGTGAACGTATAGGGGGCCGGTGGGGGGAGGGGGCACTATAGGCAATTCAGTTACTCAAGTGGATTCCTGAACACAAGAATGACACCGTTATCACTGACTGACTACCGCGGCAAGCCTAGGTAGAACTAAGTATAACTTAATAAAAAAATTAGGGCCATCAAAGTTAATGCTTTAACTTTGGAGATTAATTAAAATTATTTAAAGTGTTAAAAAAATTTATCTAGATTAATCTATGGAGTGAAAAATGTTCAACGTTCTGAACTTCCAGCAGTATCTTAGCTTATTCTTTTTTTGCATTGACCAGGCCACGTGAGCGGATCGGCGCGGCCGAGAAATCCGCTCTTCGCTCTTTAAAGCTTGGTCCGCTCCGCTAATCGCTCATGTTGACCCCGCCCCCAAGTCGCTCTCCGCTCCCTCACCGCTCACCTTGAATCTAGTGCTCCCCGCTCCCCGCGCCAGATCGCTCGGCTTTTTTTTTTTTTTTTTTTTGAGCATGGTGTAAATTAGCTCAAACTACAACAGTCTACACCCCCTGGGCCCCTTAACAATTGTTTGTATTGAGCAGCATTGTAATTGTACCCATTCTGCAATGTTAAATAACGTTGTTTATCCATTCACTAGCTCTATTAAGCGACAATGCTTAAGCCACAATGCTATGGTCGCTGCCATTAACGTTAGCATGTAAGCTAACGACAACAACAATGGCGTCGATACTTTTCTAACAGGAGTGAGTGAAGGAGGAGGAGTGAAGCCTGAACAGGATATCACAGGTTCACCCTTCTCAATTCTCATTGGTTGAAAATGGCCTTCATGTTTGTACATCGCCATCTGTTGCTTTGGCATTGTACTACATGTATATTATTACATCAGTGTTAAACCACTGTGTGAGCGTCCCGGAGTGGATTGGAGCGGAGGAGAACTCTCGCTCCGGACGTCGCGCCGACCCATTTTAAAACCCACTCCTCGCTCACGTCAAAACCGCCCGCTCCGCTCCCCGCGCCGCTCACGCTCCGATCCGCTCACATGGCCTGGCATTGACTCATGCACCTTTTTGAAAATCATCTGACATGAAGATGGAACACATTTTTGTTGTTAATATGATTTATATGACTGGTAGTTCATACAAGACATTATTGTCCTCTGAGCCAATCTGCACTTTAACATAGGCCTGAGTTGTTTTTATTTCTGTTAGAGCCGCGGATATAAGAAAGAGGTCTTTAAAGCTGAGTCAATGTTGATGGTTTTGTTGAACATTTGTATTTCACAGGAGAGAAACTGTATTCAAAGATTAAATAAAGCTATTAAAATAGTCTTTGAATCTAAATATACTTTCTTTGTGTTGATTCTACATTAATTCCATGATTTTACTCAAGTAAATATCTGTTACAAGCTTCGGTCTTAAGTAGAAAAAATCTATTGACAGCACAAAAAAAAAATCTTTTAACACTTTGGGTGCCGGCCAAAAATCCGGAAAATGACTGTGGGTTGCCAGGATTCCTGGGCGATTCTAGCATATCTCATGATCTTAGCGGAGCTATTTCTATATTTTATATTATAACTACTGTATGGGGAAATGGTTTGGCTCGTTTGAAGACGACAAGTTGATGTACACAATGCAAAAAAACGTTTGTTTCTGCATGTCTTCGTTCGTTCACAATTACAAGTTAAAAAACGTCAACAAAGGATAAAAATACAGGTAAATTCTTTAGAACAGGAGTTACAGGCACTTTTATGAACGGTGTGCCGGCGGGGTGATAATAGGTACTGAACGTGTTATAAAGCAATTTAGACTGGGATGGATGGATGGATGGTTTGATTGATTGATTGTTTGACAGATTGTTTTATTGGTTTGATTGATAGAATGTTTTATTGTTTTGTTGATTGTTTGATTCATAGATTGATTTGTTTGATTGATTGATAAATTTGTTGGTCGTTTGATTGATAGAATGTTTGATTGTTTTGTTGGTCGTTTGATTCATAGATTGATTTGTTTGATTGATTGATTGATTTGTTGGTCGTTTGATTGATAGAATGTTTGATTGTTTTGTTGGTCGTTTGATTCATAGATTGTTTGATTGATTGATTGATTGGTTTAATTGATTGATTGTTTTGTTGGTCGTTTGCTTGATAGAATGTTTGATTGTTTTGTTGATCGTTTGATTCATAGATTGATTTGTTTGATTGATTGATTAATTTGTTGGTCGTTTGATTGATAGAATGTTTGATTGTTTTGTTGGTCGTTTGATTCATAGATTGATTTGTTTGATTGATTGATTGATTTGTTGGTCGTTTGATTGATAGAATGTTTGATTGTTTTGTTGGTCGTTTGATTCATAGATTGTTTGATTGATTGATTGATTGGTTTGATTGATTGATTGTTTTGTTGGTCGTTTGCTTGATAGAATGTTTGATTGTTTTGTTGATTGTTTGATTCATAGATTGATTTGTTTGATTGATTGATTAATTTGTTGGTCGTTTGATTGATAGAATGTTTGATTGTTTTGTTGGTCGTTTGATTCATAGATTGATTTGTTTGATTGATTGATTGATTTGTTGGTCGTTTGATTGATAGAATGTTTGATTGTTTTGTTGGTCGTTTGATTCATAGATTGTTTGATTGATTGATTGATTGATTGGTTTGATTGATTGATTGTTTTGTTGGTCGTTTGCTTGATAGAATGTTTGATTGTTTTGTTGATCGTTTGATTCATAGATTGATTTGTTTGATTGATTGATTAATTTGTTGGTCGTTTGATTGATAGAATGTTTGATTGTTTTGTTGGTCGTTTGATTCATAGATTGATTTGTTTGATTGATTAATTTGTTGGTCGTTTGATTGATAGAATGTTTGATTGTTTTGTTGGTCGTTTGATTCATAGATTGATTTGTTTGATTGATTGATTGATTTGTTGGTCGTTTGATTGATAGAATGTTTGATTGTTTTATTGATTGTTTGATTCATAGATTGTTTGATTGATTGATTGATTGATTGGTTTGATTGATTGATTGTTTTGTTGGTCGTTTGATTGATTGATTGATTGACAGTCCGACTGACTGACAGTCCGACTGACTGACAAACTTGAAATGCAGTAATACTATTATATCGATCAGGTGGGAATATATTGTATTGATCAGGTTAGTAGATATTGTACCGATCAGGTATTATAGATCATGTGCATGCAATAAACTAAACAAAAAAACATTTTGACTGTTTCTCATTCATGTACTGTGCATAATCTGCTCCTGTGTTGTAGACACTGTGTTGCTCTGTACCTACCTGTTTTCCAATTTATTCATCCATACATGAAACACATTCATAAAGTAATAATATCTTGTATTGATAATATATCAATTAGTTTCACCTGGAAATACTACTACCTCATCAACCACCATGCCTGGCGCTAATGAACAAGTAAGTTATAACTACTGGTGTAGGTCCAGAAAACATTATTATAAAATACAGAATACTTTACAATGCAGAACACTTTTTTGTCCCAACAACAATTATCAATACTCGTATTTTGGAATATACCTGTACACCCCGCGGTATTACTATTGAATGATGTTTTTGAGTTTGCAGTGAATCCACAACTAAAAAGATTGGTTTTATCGGGTATCACAGTAGCTAAAAAACTGATCGCATCACGTTGGTTTCAACCGGAAAAAATGTGCCGAAAAGTGTGGTTTCTTACATATCTCGATGTGATATATCAAGAAATATCTACAGCAAGAATTCTGGGGCTCAATGAATCCAAAATGTCAATGTGGTTAGAAGTGGTGGAGAGAATAAAAGCTAGCTTATAATGGTAGTGTCTGGTTAGGAGTGAGGGATAATGGAGGTACTATCCAAGAGGGGGTCCGGGAGGGGGGGGTTTGAGCTGGAGCATATGTGTGTAGGGTTTTAGAAAATAGGTATTAGGGGTATATTATATACTAACATTTATATAATTGTAATTTCGCTGGATATACACTGTATACGGTTAAAATGTTATTATAGACTATTTTTGTTTTATCCTGTTTCTGTACTTGCATATATTTTAACCACCTTTACTGAAAGTTTCATTATGTATTGTGTGTTGAGTACTGACTTTTAATAATTTTTTGTTTTGCAATAATAAAAAAACAATAAAAAAAAAACAATGCAGAAAACTTGAAACTTTGATGCCATGAACATTTTTATTGTAAAATATGTTCAATAAACTGGGTGACAAGTCATCAGTACCAACCATTGTTGCTGTGCATTAGACACATATGCTGGTAACATTCACAGTATAAAATTATGGTAATTTACCAAGACAATACCTTATAAAAAGTGAACACTGGCTGATGATAACCAACCATTGTTTCAGTGCATTTAGGAGTTTGTTAGTAACATTCACAGTATAGGATTATGGTAATTTACCAAGACAATACCTTATAAAAAGTGAACACTGGAGGATAATCAACCATTGTTTCAGTGCATTTAGGAGTTTGTTGGTAACATTCACAGTATAGGATTATGGTAATTTACCAAGACAATACCTTATAAAAAGTGAACACTGGAGGATAACCAACCATTGTTTCAGTGCATTTAGAAGTTTGCTGGTAACATTCACAGTATAGGATTATGGTAATTTACCAAGACAATACCTTATAAAAAGTGAACACTGGCTGATGATAACCAACCATTGTGTCAGTGCATTTAGGAGTTTGTTGGTAACATTCACAGTATAGGATTATGGTAATTTACCAAGATAATACCTTATAAAAAGTGAACACTGGAGGATAACCAACCATTGTTTCAGTGCATTTAGAAGTTTGCTGGTAACATTCACAGTATATGATTATGGTAATTTACCAAGACAATACCTTATAAAAAGTGAACACTGGAGGATAACCAACCATTGTTTCAGTGCATTTAGAAGTTTGCTGGTAACATTCACAGTATAGGATTATGGTAATTTACCAAGACAATACCTTATAAAAAGTGAACACTGGAGGATAACCAACCATTGTTTCAGTGCATTTAGAAGTTTGCTGGTAACATTCACGTCACATGAACTACAGGGCATATCTTACTTGGTCTCTCGCATCGATGACTGCATTGTCCATTGATAAATGGATGAAGCGCCAGATGATCTGTGGACCAAAAAATATCCAATACATGCTTCCAAAGTATATAAATAATAGGCCAATGGACTGCATTAGAAAAGTGTGGTATGTTACCTACAGTATATACTTTTATAAACTGGGTGACTGTCAGCAACCATTGGTTCTGTGCAAACGGTAAAAATGAGGGGGGAAAAAGATACAAAAAGAAAAAACTATATACACACACAATGCAAATTATGAATGGAGTCAATACAGCTAGATCGCTAACATAACGTCTCATCTGCAAGTGGTCCAAACATGCCTATGCAATATCGACAACCGTGGCCCAAATACATGTGTTCAACGCATTTGTCTTGTACAGAAAACAGTGCAACTACCCATACACTATACTATACTATACTATACTATACTACAATATACTATACTATACTATACTACACTATACTATACTACACTCAGCTAGCTATACTATGTACCGGTACACATGGTTCTGTCTGTATCACACAATGATGGATTATTTAGAAGTAATCTGTACTTCTGTGTGCCGGATTATTTAGAAGTAGTCTGTACTTCTGTATGACAACTAATAAAGAAACTATTTAGAGAAATGCCTCTTTGTGTGGTACAGAGTGAAGCATTTGTCACGATGCAGGGGGACTTTGCACGATGTGCAAAAATATCTGGTCTCACTCCTGATGCCACGCCTACTGCAGACACGACATTTCCTACACGGTAGATTTTTCTTGGGGGTGGCTTTGTATGCAACCATTACATGCTTCACAAAGCCACCCACTAATCTGCTCTGCGGGTCCCCCAGTGGGGCCCTAGGGTCGACACGCCCCACCTGCTCAGCCCCTGCCTCCTCCTCATCCCCACCCCCTGCCTCCTCCCCTGCCTCCTCCCCTGCCTCCTCCCCTGCCTCCGCCTCCGCCTCCATCTCCGCTGTCACCCCAGGAATCTTCTTCTCCTTACCGTCTGTGTAGGTCCGCGCCACAGCCCTGGTGAACCGGAAGAGGTTGTAGTAATGCCCTTGTGGGTGCTTTTTTTTGTACAAGACAAAAGCGTTGAACATACATATTTGGATCAGATACATCACAAACTTTTTGGTCCACTTTCCAGTCTTACGTGTAACCGGATAGTACGATATATTTTGATCCAGCTGATCGACGCCGTTCATGAATTTATTGTACTCCATGATTGATGATGGCTTGAGCATCTCCACCCTCAGCGCTTTGCCCTTCTTCTGCTTCTTCCACACCATCGCCGTTTCCATGGTGTCCTCGTGGAAGCTGCTGATGGTCTTCACGATTCTCTTATCGCGCCATGCCACGATCAGGACCTCCTTGTTGTTGACCGCAATGCGCTCCCCCACACCGATGTCACGTTTGGTCACGTTCTTGATGATGGCTGGCTCGCCCCGGTGCTTCCTGAGGGTACCACATACGTTGGTCCTCAACTGTCGGAGCCTGGCGGACATACGTACCGAGTTGTAGAAGTTGTCCATAAAGAGCGTATAGCCGGCCCCAGACAGACGTCCAAGCAGACCGACGACCGTGTCCCCCAGGAGCGAGCCTTCCCGACAATATGGCTTAAATGAAAAGCAATATCCTGTGCGAGATTCGCACAGGAAGTAAGACTTGATACCATAGCGGGTGGGCTTGTTTGGGTTGTAGACCCGGAAGGTCAGGCGGCCTCGCCATGCCATCACCCCCTCGTCAATGGCGAGCTCGCGTTCAGGCTGGTACAGCTCAACAACACTGCGTACTTTGCACAATTTGTCTCTAACTTCCAGGGAAGTATTGTCCGCAAAGTGGAGGAATCGCCAGATCAATTGAAACCTGTTGCGTGGCATGGTCTCAGAGTAGTACGGTGTGTACATCATGTCGTCAGTGGTCCACATCCTGTCCACGCGAGGCTTCCGCAGGACACTGCTAAGGAAATTGAGTCCAAGGAACTTCTTCAGCTCCTTCAATGTGAGGGGCTTCCAAAGCAGTGCCCTGCTACTGGTTAGCGTGGGGTCCAGCCGGGCAATGGACTGCTCAGCGTAGAGGTTGGACTGGGCAACAATGGAGTTCAGAAAAGCATCTGTCAGGAACAGATCCATCCATTTCGCAGGCCGGTAAGATTTGAGTGCCTTGGCGTCCTGGAGCAACCCCGGTTGGGCTGTGAAGGGGATCCTGTGAGGCACCCAGCCCTCACGAGACCAGGCATTCTCCTCTTCCTGGCGGATCGCAGCCCTGCTCTTCGCTCCTCCGCGTCGCACGCCACGACCTGTCAATTATACAAATATACTATAACACCCCTACTGTAGACATTCATATGCCACGTAGTTACAAACTGTGTGTGAGTGAATGAGTGAGTGTGTGTGGGGTTCAGATGTCAGAGCTGGACGTGGTGTGGGGGTCAGAGGTCAGAGCTGGAAGTGGTGTGCAGAGTGAGGCCAACTTACCGCTCTTAGATGTGCGTTTCCGCCCTGCAACGGGTTCCGGCATGTCCAGACTAGCATCCAGTTCTAGAATCACATGATGTAATACATTACACTAGGGCAACGTATTGTCATTGTATTTACCACCATCACCACCAGGCCAGGCCCTGCAGCAGCCAGTCACCACCAGGCCAGGCCCTGCAGCAGCCAGTCACCACCAGGCCCAGGCTCTAGCAGCAGCCAGTCACCACCAGGCCCAGGCTCTAGCAGCAGCCAGTCACCACCAGGCCAGGCCCAGCAGCAGCCAGTCACCACCAGGCCCAGGCTCTAGCAGCAGCCAGTCACCACCAGGCCCAGGCTCTAGCAGCAGCCAGTCACCACCAGGCCCAGGCTCTAGCAGCAGCCAGCTACCACCAGGCCCAGGCTCTAGCAGCAGCCAGTCACCACCATGCCCAGGCCCTGCAGCAGCCAGTCACCACCAGGCCCAGGCTCTAGCAGCAGCCAGTCACCACCAGGCCAGGCCCTGCAGCAGCCAGTCACCACCAGGCCCAGGCTCTAGCAGCAGCCAGTCACCACCAGGCCCAGGCTCTAGCAGCAGCCAGTCACCACCAGGCCCAGGCTCTAGCAGCAGCCAGTCACCACCAGGCCCAGGCTCTAGCAGCAGCCAGTCACCACCAGGCCCAGGCTCTAGCAGCAGCCAGTCACCACCATGTACAATTACCTGCAGGAGTAGAATGTGATCCTATGTCGTTGCCAGTCTCAGCGTCACTATCTGCGGGGTCTGCGCCAGAATCTGAATTGGATTAAATTCATTCAGTAAGTAAGTCTCATAAAACACAATAGTAATACATTTACACATACATAAATGTAGTTAGTACATACCCAAGCATGTTGGTGTATGGGCCCCGGATTCGGTGTCTGAGCCTGTATGAACACAAAATAAATCAGCGGCCATTGTACATCAAAGCATGTACATGTGTGTGTGTTGTAATCAATGGAATTTTACATATGCTACACAACCATGCATTTAAATATAGGGGATGTCACGTTTGGTCACGTTCTTGATGATGGCTGGCTCGCCCCGGTGCTTCCTGAGGGTACCACATACGTTGGTCCTCAACTGTCGGAGCCTGGCGGACATACGTACCGAGTTGTAGAAGTTGTCCATAAAGAGCGTATAGCCGGCCCCAGACAGACGTCCAAGCAGACCGACGACCGTGTCCCCCAGGAGCGAGCCTTCCCGACAATATGGCTTAAATGAAAAGCAATATCCTGTGCGAGATTCGCACAGGAAGTAAGACTTGATACCATAGCGGGTGGGCTTGTTTGGGTTGTAGACCCGGAAGGTCAGGCGGCCTCGCCATGCCATCACCCCCTCGTCAATGGCGAGCTCGCGTTCAGGCTGGTACAGCTCAACAACACTGCATACTTTGCACAATTTGTCTCTAACTTCCAGGGAAGTATTGTCCGCAAAGTGGAGGAATCGCCAGATCAATTGAAACCTGTTGCGTGGCATGGTCTCAGAGTAGTACGGTGTGTACATCATGTCGTCAGTGGTCCACATCCTGTCCACGCGAGGCTTCCGCAGGACACTGCTAAGGAAATTGAGTCCAAGGAACTTCTTCAGCTCCTTCAATGTGAGGGGCTTCCAAAGCAGTGCCCTGCTACTGGTTAGCGTGGGGTCCAGCCGGGCAATGGACTGCTCAGCGTAGAGGTTGGACTGGGCAACAATGGAGTTCAGAAAAGCATCTGTCAGGAACAGATCCATCCATTTCGCAGGCCGGTAAGATTTGAGTGCCTTGGCGTCCTGGAGCAACCCCGGTTGGGCTGTGAAGGGGATCCTGTGAGGCACCCAGCCCTCACGAGACCAGGCATTCTCCTCTTCCTGGCGGATCGCAGCCCTGCTCTTCGCTCCTCCGCGTCACACGCCACGACCTGTCAATTATACAAATATACTATAACACCCCTACTGTAGACATTCATATGCCACGTAGTTACAAACTGTGTGTGAGTGAATGAGTGAGTGTGTGTGGGGTTCAGATGTCAGAGCTGGACGTGGTGTGGGGGTCAGAGGTCAGAGCTGGAAGTGGTGTGCAGAGTGAGGCCAACTTACCGCTCTTAGATGTGCGTTTCCGCCCTGCAACGGGTTCCGGCATGTCCAGACTAGCATCCAGTTCTAGAATCACATGATGTAATACATTACACTAGGGCAACGTATTGTCATTGTATTTACCACCATCACCACCAGGCCAGGCCCTGCAGCAGCCAGTCACCACCAGGCCAGGCCCTGCAGCAGCCAGTCACCACCAGGCCCAGGCTCTAGCAGCAGCCAGTCACCACCAGGCCCAGGCTCTAGCAGCAGCCAGTCACCACCAGGCCAGGCCCAGCAGCAGCCAGTCACCACCAGGCCCAGGCTCTAGCAGCAGCCAGTCACCACCAGGCCCAGGCTCTAGCAGCAGCCAGTCACCACCAGGCCCAGGCTCTAGCAGCAGCCAGCTACCACCAGGCCCAGGCTCTAGCAGCAGCCAGTCACCACCATGCCCAGGCCCTGCAGCAGCCAGTCACCACCAGGCCCAGGCTCTAGCAGCAGCCAGTCACCACCAGGCCAGGCCCTGCAGCAGCCAGTCACCACCAGGCCCAGGCTCTAGCAGCAGCCAGTCACCACCAGGCCCAGGCTCTAGCAGCAGCCAGTCACCACCAGGCCCAGGCTCTAGCAGCAGCCAGTCACCACCAGGCCCAGGCTCTAGCAGCAGCCAGTCACCACCATGTACAATTACCTGCAGGAGTAGAATGTGATCCTATGTCGTTGCCAGTCTCAGCGTCACTATCTGCGGGGTCTGCGCCAGAATCTGAATTGGATTAAATTCATTCAGTAAGTAAGTCTCATAAAACACAATAGTAATACATTTACACATACATAAATGTAGTTAGTACATACCCAAGCATGTTGGTGTATGGGCCCCGGATTCGGTGTCTGAGCCTGTATGAACACAAAATAAATCAGCGGCCATTGTACATCAAAGCATGTACATGTGTGTGTGTTGTAATCAATGGAATTTTACATATGCTACACAACCATGCATTTAAATATAGGCCTCACCATGTGCCCATGCCCTTGTGTGTGTGTGTATGTGTGTGCTGTAATCAATGGAATTTGCATATAGAGGCCTCACCATGTACTGCGAAGTTCAAAGGTGTTGGAGAGGATTCATGCCTTTTGATCTTGTGTGTGTGTGTGTACACACACTGCACACACACACACACACACACATACACACACACATCAAAGGGCATGGGCACATGGTGAGGCCTGCATCTACACACACACACACACAGCCATGCAACCTAAAGCTAGACAACTTCAAAGGGCTGGCATCTACACACACACACACACACACACACACACACACACACAGCCATGCAACCTAAAGCTAACGTGTAGCAGCAGCACATGGTCATCAACTATATCGATTTGAACATGCATGTGTGTACATAGCAGAGTCGTGATAGCATTGATTACAGCACACACACACATACACACACACACACACACACACATCAAAGACTTGTACCATCGCCAACACCTTTGAACTATGGCGAGGCCCGCATCTACACACACACACACACACACACACACAGCCATGCAACCTAACGTGTAGCAGCACATGGTCATCAACTATATCGATTTGAACATAAAACAATATTCACATTGCAACATGACATACCACGTCGACCACCACCGCGTCCCACGTCTGACTCGTGTGATGAATCAGACCCATAACACCTCCGACCCAAGCCGAGATCATCGTCAGATGATTCCGGAGCTAGAATATAATAAATGCATATCAGCGTCGGTTTGGCGAACTAACGTTACATAGTCACAGTATACAATGATTCAAATAAGCGTTAGGTAAATCATCAAATACACGTTTCACGCACACACACACAATCACATGCATATCGGCGTTGGTTTGGCGAACTAACGTTACATAGTCACAGTATACAATGATTCAAATAAGCGTTAGGTAAATCATCAAATACACGTTTCACACACACACATATATATAAGACCGTGTAATTACCTGGTGGTTCCCAATCGGCGCTCCCATCAGATTCGTGGGCGGTCGAATCGCTGTCCCCTGACTCGGATGAAGAAGATATGACCACCGCAGCCTTCCTCTTCCTCGAACTGCGTCGGGGTGAGCCGGTCCCGGTCCCGGGGCGAGACGCGTTGCTGGGCCCAGCAACGGTCTCACGGCTCTCTCCGATCGGAGCTACCAAAGACGTTGGTGCTGCTGCTGCTGGAGCTACCAAAGACGTTGGTGCTGCTGCTGCTTGAACAACCGTGGGTCCAAACGCCAGCTTCGTCTGAACAAAGCGACCCGCCGCCGGATTGTCCCCTTGCTTACCTACACTACGTCTCTTCATACTGATCTAATAATCTAAATGAAACTACTAACTGATCAAACTACTATTACTACTACTGAAATAGACTACCTAGACTACACACTAATCCCTCACAATAGTACTACTACTTAGCACGACTAAGTACTTTCTAAAGCACAGCTGAAACCTTACAATTAGTCTGATACTACCACTATACTGTATAACACTATAAATATAGACTATAGGCTGATCTCAATTCAAATATCTCTCTCAATCTCTCTCTCTCTATCGCTCTATCTATCTCTCTCTCTCTCTCTCCTCCAAAACCTCGTAGATTCTGGGATCGCGCAAACGTTTTATACCTGTGGTCACATTGGCCAGGTATGCTGGCCAATCAAATGCCAGATTCATTGTGGGGTACAATATTCACCCTCTTGTGATAGTGTTAGAAAATAGGGGGACACTGCCACCTAGTGAAATTTGAGAGGAAATGCAGTTGCCAAAAGCTCGGCGGTGAAGTTCAGACGGGGAAAATCGAAAAAAGATGTAAACAGATCAAAGACGCTGTAAAGCGTCTTCGGCACCTTGAGCATGGCCGGGAAAGACGTGAAAAGACGTTTCCCGGCACCCAAAGTGTTAATAATAATTATTATTATAAATTATACTAATTCTAAATATTTTTTTCCCTGTTGTACCGAACTCGTACCGAACCGTGACCCCAAAACCGAGGTACATACCGAACCGTAGCTTCTGTGTACCGTTACACCCCTAATCTGTGTATAAGCTGATATGGTGATGTGTGCCCTGAATTGAAACAGGAGATATCATTTGGGATTGTCTTATATATTGAGCTAGAGGTTCGAGGGATAAGGCGAAAAGTCCGGGACTAAGAGGACAACTCTGTCTAGAAGAGCGTGAGACAGAGAAGAGTGGCGAGCAGAACTTCCCTGTTAAGATCATGGCCGAAGGCCCTGTGTAGAGAACTTTGATCATATGAATGAAACCCTCACCCAACCCCATCCTTCTAAGAACTGCCCACAAGTAAGACCACTCCAATCTGTCAAATGCCTTCATTGCGTCCAAGGACATGACCGCTGTAGGAACTGCAACATCCTTGCTGGCATCAATCATGTGCAGTAACCGTCTGATGTTATCAGTAACCAGGCGGCCTCTTATGAAGCCGGTCTTCTTCTGGCGTGTGTCTTTAGACCTGCAGCTCCGTTGAGGCAAGCCAGGCCAACGTTTCATCGTCCAGTTCCATCAGACCGCTTTCTCCATACGGTGGCCGGTGTTTTGGGGCAACTGGTGATGATATGTTCCACAGTCTGTGCAGGGGCTCCACACTCACATGAGGCACTGTCCTTGAGGCCCCACCTCTTCATTGAGGCGCCGTCCTTAGGCGGTTGAGGGTTGTCCACTGCTTCCGGGGCAAGTCCTGACCAGGGACGTGCAGAGGGTCATTGATGAAGAGGTGCAGCCTGGATGGTTCTGCTGACCTCCACTGGTCCCTCCATCTCGTCCTGACCCAGGAGGCCTTGGAAGGGTCAGATGGTGTTGTGTGGAGTAGCCTGTAGGCTTCCATGGAAAAGGGGCGCCGTGACTTTAGGCGCACACGTCGTGGTGTCTCTGTGGTGGTATTGTGAAGGAGGTGGGATGCACTGATCTGTGCCTTGCGGGAGAACAACATCCAGCTTCTTCACGTGGGTGCTACGGCACCAGACCGGGGCGCAGTACTCGGCGGCAGAGAACACCAGGGCCAGTGAGGAGATGCGCAGTGTCTTTGTTGAGGCTCCCCATGTGGTGCCGGCTAGTCGTCGTATGAGCGCGGCACGGGCAGTTGTTTTTCCCCTGGCACCTTCCAGGTGTTGTTTGAATGACAGTGTTCTGTCAAGCTTCACATCGAGGTATGTGGGGGTATGTTGGTACTGTAACCGGACGTTATCCACCATGATGCTCATCTCACGGGTCGCTTCCCTGTTGTTGAGGTGGAACATTGTAGACATTGTCTTCCCCATGCTGAGCTTGAGACGGTCTGATCAGGGTGAACTAGAGATGTCATATGCTTTTGGAGTCTGGAAGCTAGAACCTTGGCATATAGCTTAAGATCGGCTCCGAGGAGACTTAGGGGCCTGTAGCTGCCACATTCGGTGGGGTCCTTATCTTTCTTGAGTAAAACAGATATAAGCGCCATATTGACGTCCCTGGAGAAATTGCCCTCTTTGATTGAGTGTAAAATCATTGCGAGTAATAAGGGACAGAGTACATCCCAGAATGCAAGATAGAGTTCCGGTGGAATGCTGTCCCATCCGGGAGCCTTGCCCCGTTGCATATCCGCAATCGCCTCTCTAAGTTCAACCAGCGTGACAGGTGCAGCTAACATCTTAGCATTATCTTCTGAGATCTGTGGTAGGTTGATTTGATAAGGAAAATCCTCCAGCTTGGTATGATCAAAGACCACCTCTGACTTGTACAGGTTGGAATAAAAAGAGCGAAATGTATCATTAATCTTTTTGGGGTTGGTGGTTACCTCCCCCTGTTGGTTCTTAATGGAAGGGATATCCGCAAATTGCGCACTGGCAGGTATCTTCATAGCTAGTAGGTGACTAGGCCTGGAGCCGTGGAAGTAGTAGTACTGTCTTGTTCTGTGCATCTGAAATTCAGATTGTTGTCTTAAAATGGAGTTCATCTCTTTTTTCACTACCTTCCTTTGAAGCTCCAGTCGACTAGAGTAGTTGTGCTGCAATGAAGAGATCAACGTGGCATGAAGCTTTTCCAATTCCACTAGCTTGGAGAGACGTCCCTTGCAGAGATTAGATGCAAAGAGCGTAGTGTTCACCAAATCCCATAGAATTCTGGGGTCCTGTACCGAAACAACAGTAGGAATTCAGTGAGCTTCTCTTTAAATTAAATTGCTTTAAATGTTAAACTCTCCGTTTTTCAGCAGTGTTGAGTTAAATCGCCATCTAGGGGCGCAGGATGTTATTTTACTGAGTGAACCCTTGAGTAAGATACCTTTGTGGTCTGAAAGTGCTATGGGCAATAAGTCAACATCAAAGCTATCAAAGAGACGTGGGGAAGAAAAAACATAATCAATCCTGGAAAAAGTCTTATGTCTCGACGAGAAGAAGGAATAATCTCTCGTGGATGGGTTGAGCGATCGCCACATATAGATTACCCCTGTGTCCTTAGACCAGGCCTGTAGGGCTATGGTAGCTTGCTTCTGATCAGAGGTTTCAGCGTGATTGGACCTATCAATCAATGGATCCCAAACTGCATTAAAATCAGCTCCTACTATTAATGAGTAATCAGGTAGTTTCAGCATAGCTGCAGTGAGTACAGCATAAAAATTAGCGTCATACAAATTACGGGCGTATGCAGAAATCAGCGCAATTTTCCGGTTAGAACATTCTATTTTAGCAATAGTAATTCGACCATCTGCATCAGACCACACATCTAACAGTTTAATATTCAAATTTTGCTTCGCTATTATGGCTACCCCACGGGCCTTGGAGCTAAAAGAAGAAGAACTTATGTTATGGTAAAATGTATTTGCCAGTCTTGCGTTATCCACCAATAAAAGGTGTGTTTCACTCAGTAAAGCAAGGTCCACTTCCTTCCTTTTTATCCACGTTAGTACACTTGTGCGTTTATGCTGTATATTGAGACCCCCTGTATTCCAGATCAATATGTTCAAATTAGCCATAGTCTAAAAAGGCTGCAGTATGACTGAATGTAATTAGTTTGGAGTAGAACACCATAATAGATACATATCCACCTGTTAATTGAGTTCCGAGCGTGAGCGTGAAAACAAAAATAAAACAGAGCGAGTCGACTGGAAACATAAAACAACACAATCCCCCATTCCCTCCCCCCTCCCCCTCTTCAGAATACTTGTATCGATCAAACATCAGTTGGTTAACATTGACAGAGCACAGCAACCACAACAACATTATGTATCTTAACCATACTAATAACTTGTAAGGTATATTGTAACAATTTAGAAAAAAGGAACCCACTTCACTCAACTGAGAGAAGAAATCTATGCAGAGTTCAATGTGAAGTTCAAAGTGCAGACGATAACAGCAGGTGCATTAAAACACAGCTCGTCTGAGTTGAACTTGAGAAAAGGGCAACATGCATACCCATCATTGAGATAACACAGTGGATACAAACCTTGAGCGTTATCATTCAGCCGGAGCAAAAAAGTCATAGTAGACACGTGGCAACGGTAATGTTAGCTAGGAGAGCTGGGAAACCAGCACGCCCGAGCTTAGCTTAATCGGGCTCAAGGCCTGTTATATCCTGATTCACGTAGGTAGCTCCGCCGAGAGAGGACCATCCTCCTCGACCGGCAGATACGTTAGAACATAGTTCGTTTGAGTGAAACCTGTGAAGCACAGTTCGTCCATGTGCAAATTTGAAAAAAGACAATATGCTTAACAGTCTATGCGAAGTTCAGTGCGAAGTTCAATATTCAGACAATAAAATGGTTTGGTAACAATGATTCAGTTTGTCTTGTGAGATATAGACATACTATCTCAATAGTAGCGTACTCTGCATTGTTGTGTATATAGTCTACTTGCTGTATTACCCGGTAGAAGAGAAGAATTGGCCTTCGATGGCGGTGGAATGAAAGGAATGGTAGACGGATAACAGAGCTCAAATCAAACATCAAATGCGTTTAATTGCATAAAAAAACAACGCATAACTAGTCTAAAGGTTTGGCTTTCAGCAAACTCAGGCATGAGTTTCTGCTGAGAGGAGTCCATATCATTTAAGAATGTTCAATGCAGCATTGGATCTTCTAGCTAATTCAGTCAAGTTCTTTGTCTGGAGCCAGGAGCTCTCCTCGATCGATCTGTTGTTGTTCTTCAGGTTTCCATGGTGATCCGTGTCTGTGTCTCTCCATGGCTGTGTGAGTCTGAGGGAGAGTCTTAGTCCCCTCCCCGCTCAGTCTGTCTCTTTTATCAATGGGCCTGAAACGTCTGTGTGATGTCATCAAAGTGACATCACTAAGAGGCTTCTTCCAATCACATGCTTTTCACAGTTTTGAATTTGAAAGTGGGTTGTCCTTTGTGGCCAACCGCTTTCTTTGGCATTGTTCCAAATCAGAGAAATAGATTAGTCTAAAATAAGCTTATTACTTCTGTTTTACAATTCAATATGTATATTTCTAAATCGGGGATAACCAGATGAACACAAAGATATCATTATTGACTCAAAACAGCTTTACTAAATGAGAATCACCGTCTTTTTAACCATTAAATACATTTCTATAGGTCCTAATCATATGCTTTTAGCTTAAATCAATCTCCATTTTAAACAGCTATTATTCAGTATTTTGGGTATTCTTCAGTTTGGTTCAGAAAAAAAAGTGTATGAGTTACTGTATTAGTGAATCTTAGATCATCCTCCTACAGCTGTCTCTACTCTGTGTCACAAGATACTCCACAGCAGATAACAGGCGCATGTGATCTGCCCAGCCCATTGTTTTAGCTGTTTTGACCACCTACTATATGTAAATTTTGCTCTGTGTGAACCACAGCACCCACAGTCTGTATTCACACACACAATCTATGAGAAACAAAGTTACCTTAGTCTAATCAGATTTAAAGTATATTTAATTGCCAACCTAATCAAACATTAATTGTATAAAGCCTAGCATTTCCTTTTGCACACAGTAGAACTTACTTAATAAAATGCCTATATTTATTACAAAGTTTTCTATTATCAGCACCGACATCTGTTGGTGTAAGAATGTAGAGCCTCCAGGGCTTGACTCCCTAGTGGTTTTTATGACTGAAAAGCCATCTGTTTTGACCAATTCTGGGTTAGGTTTCAGGGACAATTCTCCCCACCTTATACATAGCATTCAGAGACCATTTTCAACACGTGGCATGAGCTTAAATATAGCAGAATATACGTCAAAGGTGTCACCCTTAATACAATTATTCTTCTATCATTCTTATGTGTTGTAATCTCCTCTATTCAGTGGCAATACCAACAGCTATTTCTGACCAGGCCATGCAGCTGTTGGTAGGAAGCACAGACAGAGAAGGCAGGATTTGGCCTACTAAAATAAACTAGTTACAGTATTCACAAATATATGCTATAAGAATCAATCTATTGTTCCATTTATCCATTGTAAGAATGTATAGACAACCATCTACAAATATGTATACTATTACAAAATGTGCTGTTTACTGTATTAAAGCAGGCCATGGTCATATAGAAATGCACTAATTTGACCCACAGTTTGTCCTTCACAAATGAACCACCTGTGACAGAGCTAAAATAGCGAGGTTCTCGGTTTACAGTCTGTCCCCTTGTTTAGACGTGTTGCATGGAGTATAAATTGGCAAGGGAGGGAGCAGGGAGAGACACACGTCTCTGCGAAGCCTGAGCTAAGTACTGATTTTGTGTCCACTCCACAGCTGTGATGTGTATTCTCTGTAATATTGTTTTATTCACTCTGTAATAAATCTTTGAACCTAAAACCTTCTCCTTACCGTCTCTCCAAGGTCAAATTAACTGAACCCGACAAATTGGTGGCCACTACGGGTATTTGGCTTTCGGAACGAGACGGCACTCGTGGACAGGGCGGCTGGGCGGCACTCATTAAGCGGATCCGTCAGAAAAGGTAAGCATAGCCTGTTATATCGAAATCTGCATAGGTTAACAATAGTATGAGTGTCTCCCAGTGCCTGAAACCGTGAGTGTTCTCTCCATTATATTTATAAAACAAGTGGATAACAATTTGGTTAAAGTCAGATTGACATTTTCCTAAAGGAGTGAATAATCAATATTATATTCTGATACTGTATAACCCTGTGATGTGCTAAGATGTATTTTCGTGGGACAGTGCCAGAAGACCTTTTGTAAGGCCGGGGATTATACCTGAATAGTATTATATGTTAAAAAGGTCTAGAAGAGATGCCATAGTGTAAACCGAAGACATAGTGTAAACCAAAGTCCTAGAAAGACAGGCCTGCCTGAAAAGACAGATATATGACATAGTGTAAACCGAAGACATAGTGTAAACCAAAGACCTAAAAGGATATAGGCCTGCCTGTAAAGACAGAGATATTGGGCAGACAAACATTGAATGCAGGACTGATTACGTTTGGAGGTGCGGGCAGATTACGGACATATGGATTAATATTACCTTTGTCTCGTCCTGGCACTAGTCTCCTATATTGTCTCAGGATCACTGCAATTCAAGTCTGCAAAATAAGCTTAGACTATTGTAAACCTATTTAATTTTAACGGCATGACTAGGGAATAAAGGAAAAAGTACTGGGTAGGTGTTATATTTCATTTATGTTTTGATTGTGTGAGCAGTAGCTCAAAGCAGTGTGTTTTAAACCTAAACGGTGTCCATGTTTTTGAGAACCTTATGGAAACCTTGTGGTGGTAACAAAAAAGGTTTTCAGAAAAAGGCTGATTGACTGAATGCAATTTCAATACAATCTGGCTGGCCGTTTAGGTAGTGATCTGGGGGAAAAGTGGGTGGCTTAAACTTGGCTGATCTTATACTTGGATGAAATGAGACATTCCTGATCTATTTGAACTATTCAGATATTAATGGAATAAGTCAAAAGCATCCAAGAATTTTAAGATTACACTGTGGACGGGGTGGGAATCTTTAGAATTAGCTGACTGGCGCGGAAGTTTAAAATTGAATAAACAGAGAGGGTTGGCAAGGCAAAAAGTATTTGACCTACAACGGTCATAGGCTGTGTATAAATAGTATTTCTAACTAACTAATTGAGACCTATATATTTGACAAACTACACCCTACTACTTATGATATTCAACATACACAGAGAACTTTTATCTAAACATAACAGGCATCTGTAGTCTCACAAATCCTATTTATAAAACACACACACACGTAGGAGGAGACCCCCTGCTGTCTAGCACGTGCTATTTAGGACACACACACACACACACACACACATACATACACACACACACACACACACACACACACACACACATACACATACACATACACATACGCATACACATACACATACACACACACACACACACAGTCTTACTTATAATATATCCCACACACGCTCATTTGCAGTATACAACATTAGTCTCAATCAAACCAAGATTGCGGATGTTGAAGAAACCACCCAATCTGTACTACAGAAAGTGTATCTACGGCTCGATGTGACCACAGAGCCCCAAGACAGAAGTAAGACAAGGAAGACTATGGAGAAATTGATAAAGAATTGGCAGATGAGGAACCTCTTCCCCCAGAACAAAGCACCGGCTCCTTCGGGGGCAGACAGACTAAATGTGTTTAACCATGAGCAAGGGGAGCTTTCCTTGAGGACTATTGCATGGGAGAAAGGGGGAAGGCACAGAATGGGACCCACCAAGACAGCCTTGGACAAAGCCCTGAAGCAGATGGCAAGAGTGACCTGTCTCTTATTACACATAAAAAATGTGACCCCAATGTCAGCAGTCTCTGTCTGTCCAGTCTCTGTCTGTCCAGTCTCTATAGAAGATGGGTCAGACATTTTCACCCCCTTACAGCCTCAATTTTGCTCCACTCCAAGCTCAAATTCCTCTGCCCCTCCACTATACCCTGACCTAGCCAACCTATCAGACAGAACACCCCCAGAGTATACACCCCCCACCAATGCATGCCTTTTCCCTGGACAAACACAGGCCCCCATAATCCATATTACAAACGGGGTCCTGGAAGTAGAAGAGACCAGTAAAGACAGGGAGCTGACACAGCTGATCCATGATATCCGAGCCCTCAAACATAATACCACTGAAATAATAGAGGCCTGCAGGGAACGGCAAGCAAGCTCCAGCGATAAGGAGGGACTGTCAAGCCCAAAAGGAAACATGACACCAAAGAATATAGATGCAAGGAGGAGGAAAAAGGTGGAAGCTAGGACATGCTACAGTCCGGTCAGCGACACATACAGGACCAGCGCAGGTACTAGTCAAGCTTCAAAGGAGCTCTCATCTGGAGAAAGTGGGGGAGAAGAGAATGGATACGCGGCTGATGCAGAGCCATGGGACAGAAACAATGACATCAAAGAAGAAGAGGGGGTGGACAAAGTCATAGTGCTAGAAGGACGACTGAAACTATGAGGTGATGAGAAGAGCCCCAGAGGAAAATCCCTGGAGATAGCCGGTGGAGAAATGCTATTACAACACACGCCAGTGGGACACCACACAAGAGCAAGAGAAAGAGCCAGAGAGAGGGAGGAAGGAGCAGCCGGTCACACCATGTGCCCCCTGGTGACCTCTCATCATGGACAAGGAGCAGCCGGTTACACCATGTGCCCTCTGGTGGCCACTCATCATGGACTTACTGTATACCAGGCCTGGTGCCACAGGGACCTGGAAGCCTTAGTAGCGAAGCTACCCCCGCTGGCCAAAGGAGGGCAGCGATGGATAATGGAGGTTGAGAAATTTACTGCCGGATATACTCTATGTCTGGGAGATCTCAGGTCCCTGATGGGAAGATTGGAAGGAAGACTAAAGGCAAGAACCATAGATACCCAGGCAAATTGCACTAACTCCCCAGATGAAGATAATTTCAATCAACACAGACAGTTATATTGGGCTGGGGTCCGAGATGTATACCCCACTACAAGGACTCTCTCCCCCCTAGCCAGTCTGAGGAAGGAACAGGGTGAGGAGATACATGCCTTCCTGAAAAAGTGTGAAGAGGTGTGGTTGGAAAGCACAGGAGAAAGACATGATAGCTCCAAAGCCACCACCATGTTGTGGAGAAACGCAGTGGTACATGCCCTTCCCCAGGCAGTGCAAGACCGATTGGAGGACATTGTGGGTCTGGATATGAAAGACGATGAGGAATGGAAAGCCCACCTCATCCATTATGACAACAAGCACAAGAAAATTCAAAATGACAATGATGAAGAAATAAAGACATTGGGAAAGAGATTGTTGAAAATGCAAGTGGGTGAGAAAAACGATGAGGCCAACAGGGTAAAGAGAGGAAAAAAACAAATGTTGATGGGTCACATGGGGCCACCCATGCAACAAGAAGCTGTGGAAGCTCCAGCCACTGTACCCTCACCCATGCCACCACCACAGCAACAGTGGTCCGCTTACCCCACTCCCATGGCTCCCTATGCGTACCCACCCCCATACCAATACCAGGCATATGGGCCTCCAATGAACAGAGGGCCACCAAGAGGAAGAGGAAATGGGAGGTTCAATCCACCGCCACAACCAACTGGATGTTACATCTGTGGACATGGTGGCCACTGGGCCCGGGACTGTAGTCAGAACATACAGAACAGAGGCGGACAGAGGGGCAACCCTAGAGGAGGATACAGCCCCAGAGGAAGAGGAGGACCTCCGCAACAGGAAGGATCCAGAGGCTACCCGCTGAATGCCTCCCAATTGCCTATGTCAGCATGGGAGACTGAAGAGTGGGGACCACAATGAAGATGCCCAAAGGATCCAACCACAGGTATAGCGGTACCGGCCCACCAAGAACCAATGGTTACCTGTGAAATTGAGGGTGAAATAATACAGCTCATGGTGGACACCGGAGCCGCAGTATCGGTTATCACCAGCCTCAAGGGAAAGTCCCCACCACTTTCCACAAAGACTCTCAACACAGTTGGATACTCGGGAAAATCTGAAATGCAGAAATATACCATGCCATTGGTCACCACAGTAGGCTGTCAAACTCTCCTCCATTCCTTCCTCCACGCACCCAAATGCCCCGTCAACCTATTAGGAAGAGACCTTTTGGTCAAAATAGGAGCTGTAATCCTCTGCTCCCCAGATGGCCTTATCCTGCGCCTCCCTGGAAGCGCTGAAAACCTTACAACATACAGCAGTGGAGAAAGGATATTAATGTTGGGAACTCCGGACACCCCACAAGAAACCCCTCAAGTCTACTGGAGTAGGCTACTCACTACTGGTATTGACACCCCAGAAATACAAAGATGTTACATGTTATGGAAACCTTGGATAAACACCCTGGGAGCATTTGGGCCCCCGATAGACCCCCTTCATCTTACCTACAACTACCTCAGACGACCTGATGAGGAGTATCAACAAGCCTGGGAAGAGGACAAAGAAAATAATACTGAGAAGATACAGATATCAGACCTCTATGTGGGACAACAAGGAGTCGCTGTACAATGCCTACTCACCCCAGAACAACAACAGTGGTATGTCCTGGATGAAGAAGCCACCCCACACATCACCCTAGCGGTAGCAGTGGGACAAGAAGCAAGGTCACTGGGCCATATGATGAGAAAAGCCCTGGCCAGCACATGGTTACCCACCAGGTCACCCAAGCTCTTCGTCAATCCTGAAGGCACCATGTGGAGAATCCTTCACAACGGCACTGATCAAGGCCAGTTGGAAAAACAGGAATTAGAACGGGACCATGGAAGAGAACATACTAACCATCCAGACACGGAAGAATGGCTGCAGAACGTCCCACATACGTTATGGACCACCGGCCCCTATGATGTGGGACTAGTGGCCAATAGATAAGTTTCAGTCACCCTCAAGCCAGACCAAACCCCCTGTTGGAGGCCCCAGTACAAACTCAAACCAGAACAGATCAATGGAATTGATGACACCATCCGAGGACTCCTAGAAATTGGAGTCTTAAGACACACCACATCTCCCTGGAACACCCCCATACTGCCAGTACCCAAAGCAGGAAACAATGGATGGAGAATGGTCCATGACCTAAGAGAAGTCAACAATGCAACAGTAACAGAAAACCTTCCCGTGCCTGACCCCTATGTGGCGCTGCAGAACATTGATCCGTCACATACCCACTTCTCCGTCATCGACTTGGCAAATGCATTCTTCTGCCTGCCCCTCGATCCAGAAGTTCAAGATATGTTTGCCTTTACCTATAAAGGACTTCAACTCACCTACAATAGGATGCCGCAAGGCTACAAGGGTAGCCCTGGACTATTCAACCAAGCACTGAAGAAGGACCTAGACACCCTGGCACTGCCGGAAGGAGTCATTCTGATTATGTATGTGGATGATCTGCTCTTGGCTGCCCCCTCTGGTGAGACCTGTCTAAAAGCCACCTCCGATCTGTTGATATTCCTAGCCAAAATTGGCTACAAGGTTAAAAAGGAGAAAACCCAGATAGCAAGACGAACTGTTACTTTCCTTGGAAGGCTCATCTCAGCAAACAGCCTGACGCTGTCCTCATCTCAACGAACCTCCATCCTCACCCATGGGAAACCAAGAACAGTGCAACAGATGTTGGCTTTCTTGGGCTTGACCGGTTACAGCAGATCCCATATACCTGACTATGTGTCCCTAACTCAGGCCTTGAGGGACATGATTACAGAAGCTGGCAACAGGAACCTCACTTCGGTACTGGATTGGACACTGGAAGGAGAAGAAGCATTCACCCAGACCAAACAAGCCCTAGCACAGGCTGCTCACCTGTGCACTCCAGACTACTCACAACCATTCTACTTGGATGTTTCTGAAACAGAGGGGGTGGTAAACGGAGTTCTGTTTCAGAAAAAGGAGGGGGAACGAAGGATACTAACATATCATAGTTCAAAACTCGACAACATCGAAAAAGGTCAAGCAGGATGTACAAGACACCTGGCGGCACTCGCCAGAGCCATTGAGAAGACAGCTCACGTGGTCATGTGCCACCCCCTCAAAATAAACACAACTCATGGAGTAGTAGCATTCCTGAGCTCCAAAGCCTTCACCTTCTCGCCAATCAGAAGAATCAAGGTTTCTGAGACCCTCACACAACCACACATCAGCTATGAATCAGGAAGAGTGAACATAGCCACCGGACTAACATCAAAAGACCTGGAACCACATGACTAGTTACATCGCCCAGAAAGATCTGAGAATCAGAACAGATCTGCAAGAGGAACCACTACCAAACCCAGAAAAGGTCATGTACAGTGATGGATGCTGCTACAAGGGTGAAACAGGAAACGCTGCCTCCTACGCAGTGGTACAACAAAATCTTCCCAAACAATAACTCTGGAAGCAGCCATCATACCACAACCAGCCTCAGCACAACTGGCTGAGATCAAAGCCTTAACCAGAGCACTGGAATTAAGTGAAGGTGCCAGAGTAAACATCTACACAGACCCAGTGTATGGCCATGGAGCCGTTCATGTCAATGGACCCCAGTGGATAAGAAGAGGTTTCATCACCTCCCAGAAAGCACCTGTCAAACATGCAGAAGCACTCAGAAAACTGTTAGCGGCTGTACTGCTCCCCCAAGAGGTAGCCGTTATAAAGTGCAAAGGACATCAGAATTCGACCTCACCCATAGCCCGGGGAAACGATGCAGCAGACAAAGCGGCCAAAAAAGCAGGAGGTTACACAGGACAGATGGTGAGCCTCCAGGAAGAAAACAGACCAGAGCTAACTGAAGACAGCATTAGAGAAATGCAAAAAGAAGCAGGACCTTATGAACAAAATCAATGGGCAAGGAAAGGAGCCCAATGTGAAAAAGGAATCTGGAGGGCACATGACGGCCGCCTAGTAGCTCCCGCAAAACTATGCCAGCTACTCATAAAACAGGCCCATGGCCCCACCCACGTCAGTAGACTGAGAACCACCAAGGAAGTAGAACTACAATGGTGGCACCCTTACATGAAGGACATGATAGAAAACTACATTACAGATTGCGACACTTGTAATGCATACAACAAAAAAAAACATACAAGCTCCCCATGGGAAGGTTTCCTGTCCCTGATGCACCATTTAAGGAAATTTGTATTGACTACACTGACATGGGGGCTGAAAACGTTGTAAGGGGCTACAGATACATACTGGTGATGGTGGATAGATTCACCAGGTGGGTTGAAGCAATCCCCTGTAAAAAGGAGGATGCTGGATCGGTCATTAAGTGGCTAAAAAATGAACTAATTCCAAGGCACGGTGTCCCCCGGCTCATAAGGTCCGACAATGGGACTCATTTCACCAGCCAAAAGCTAGGTGAGGTGGAAAAATACTTAGGAATAGAACACAAATATGGCGCAGTATACCATCCTGCCTCACAAGGTTTGGTCGAGCGAGCAAATCAGACCTTGAAAAGGAAGATAGCAAAAGCTTGTCATGGGACAAAGCTGAAGTGGGTGGATGCCCTGCCTCCTGCATTGATGTCTATGAGATCCTCTCAAAATGAGAAAACTCACCTCTCCCCTCATGAGTTAATGACAGGGAGACCAATGCCAGGCCCACCTAGAGAGGGAGTGTGTGAACCCACTTTGAACATATGGGAGATAGAGGTGGAAGATTACCTAAAGGCCCTCACTAACATCACTCAAGTCTTGTCTACACAGGTTCAGAGATCCGAGGAGGATCAGGAGGAAGCAGATAAGACTCCTGTTAAGCCTGGAGATTGGGTACGGGTTAAAGTTCACAAAAGAAAGTTGACTGAACCCAGGTGGACAGGGCCTTGGGAAGTGGTTGAGCACACATCCCATGCCCTGAAAGTTAGAGGAAAAACAGGAGCTCATTGGCACCACCTCACACATTGTGTACCTGCACAGGCACCCTCTCGAACAGTCGGAGAGATTAGAACCGATTTGGCTGCGCTGGAACAATCAAAGTAATGACAATTTGGCTACTTGATCAAGAACTAACAGAAACGGCGCAAACGGACGATATTGAGTCTGTAGATACCTTAGACATAACTCAATTCACAATTCTCACCCCTCCCCAAACAAAACACGACCAACAGGCCGGGAAAAGACAAAGCCAGATAGTACTGGATCTTATGTGGTCTCTGACAATTGGCCTACGAATGGTCATATTGGGTTATGCAATTTTGTACCTCAATAGATTCAGTCATGCAAATTAAAGGAAAATGGATGGTAGCCCTAGCTGTGATATTAGGCCTCTTGGGCTTAGCCTTTTATTTTGATGGAAAAGCATGAGACCCCTTCAGCAAGACAAAATAGGGAAACCAAACCTACTATAACAATTGGGATGGGGGTGGGTAAAACACAAACGTTAAAATAGATGCATGTATCATAGATCCTTGTTTTGGCAAGGACCAGGTTTTCTCTGAAAAGGAAAAGTGTGTTTGTAAAGGACCATGCCAGACGCCCTTTTCCTTTTCCCAGATTGGGTGGTTCACTAAACCCCCTAAGGGAATGCAGAAGATAACTAACCTGTTAGAAGATATACCACTAAGCCATCGTCTATAATTATACCTCACTCAGTTTGTTATTTCCGCCTGTCAAAAGGGCTCAGCAACCTCCACCGTTCATTCCGTATTCAGGAAAGTATTCATGTATCACCAGGAAAGACCCCTGTTTATCAGCATGTTCACGTAACATAGCCCTCCATAGCCTGGCCCCCCTACCTGACTGATAATGTGATCTCCTTCTCCCCTACCGCCCCACCGGTTTCCCTCCGGTCCTCTTCCACTCTTTCCCTCACTGTCCCATCATCCAAACTTAAAGGTTTTGGTGACCAGGCTTTTTCATGAGCTGCACCCAGACTGTGGACCACCCTCCCTCAGACTGTCCGTGACTCTCCCTCACTCTCCACCTTTAAAGCCAGACTCAAAACCTACCTGTTCGCATAAAATCTTCCCTACCCATAACCACCCTCCTCCAACCTACCACCTCCCTTTCCCCTTCCCTACTTCCTCTCCCTCACCTGCCCCTTCCCCTCGGCTTCCTTACTTCCCTGACTGTTTCCCCTACTGGACTCTGCATCTGTTACTTGTTTACCCGTGGTTGAAGGTCCTCTGTCCTCATACTGTTGCTCATGTGGTGGAATTCTCTGTTCAGAACTGTCCAATTATTATGGAAATCTGCTATGTTAAAGTGTTGGGCAGATTCACCATTAGGATACGCTCTGGTCAGGGCCGATACTGGGGGGTCTGTCTTTCTGGGGAACCACAGGTGGGCAAACAGGAAACCTGTTAGATTTAAATACAGGCGTAACATGACAACTTCCCCCTTGCCGGTAAACATTCGAACAAAAGGCTTTATGGAGCCCCAGCCAAATGGTTGGGAGTAGCTGGGGGAGGATGAGGCAAGCGTCCGAGATTCTATTTCAACCATTGATAAAATCTCACTTGAATAGATTTACATACAAGTGTTGTCAGCCGTTTGGGACCTTTCACATTCTTCTGTTATTTACTGAATAAACAGGTTTCTTTCAAGACAACACAGAAACTGGTTACACATGGGTGTGGGCCAACAGCTGAATGGTGTGGGCAAGCAGCTAAAATAATAGGATGACCACATCACATGAATTCGTTATCTCCTGCCTCGCGGCCTGGGATGTGATTATACTAGCTCAGAGGCAATCACTCAAAACAATGTGGTATCTAGGTTAAAGAGTCTTGGTAAATCATGGGGGAACATATTATTAATGAACGCTAAGTATAAACTGTTTGTAGCTATTCAATGTAAGCCAGAAAGACTGTTTTGAAGACTTAATCCCCAGCATAGTAAGACTAGTTTTACTTAGGTTTGAAACTAGGCTTGATGGTAACAGACGGTGATTCTCATCTCATATAAAGATTCTATTAGTTAAAAGTAATATGTTTGTATTTAGAAAATCAATCTCAAATCAATTGGATATATCTTGAAGCATAAATACTAACAGATATCAAGGTTAGTCTAGGCAATTCAACTCTCTGACTTAAGAGAAGGCATAAGTAAATTGGTCTGCTTAAGGGCCCTCCTCCTTTTTCAAATACTCTGTGAAGGCTCGCGATTGGCTAGAAATCCTATGCGGGAGGTCACTTGGTGACGTCACGCCCAGGGTGTCTGGCTCAGGGATAAGAGGGGGTGTTGGGACGGTAGAGGGACTCTCGGAAAACGGAACCGACACAGGACAAGACCCACCTTTTCACACAGCGGACAGCGCGGGCAGAGGAGAACCAACGGAAAAGAGCTTTTGGAGGGAGAAAAGACTATTCTTTGTTTGTCAGCCAGACAACAAAGAACATCAACAACTCAACAACTATCATTCTTTAATCTGCTTTCTTAGTAGGACGAGCGGCATAGTGCTCCGGTACCTTGAATATTATAGTGTTCTTTACTGTAATTGAACCAAAACTATTGTAATTACACTCTTAACTTTGAATTAAACAGATGCTGTTACACCTTCGCCTTCATTTCTCCTGCTTAGCTGCTGTCGAACAAGACCAGTTGGTGTTTTGAAAGTACAAGGGTTTTTAGGAGACACAATTTCACAACGCAGAGTAGGATCAAGCCGGTTCTGATCTCATCAGAACCAGAACATAGACCTTTGTGACTTCATTTGGTGCCGCTAACCCTGAACGAGAAGCGTCCTTGATTTAGATTTTTTTTACGGTAACACTGGACGTCGGGAAGCTGCCGAAGAAATTCGACACATCAGAACCTGAAAATAGGTGAGTACAAGCCGTGATAATGGCGGAATACGTAGGACGCTCAGTTCGGACTGGGGTTGATAGAATTGTACCTCATATATATTGCTCTCGGGGAGGGGTATAGAATGAGGCGTTGGGGTGCATAACACTGTTATCATATTGATTAGTTCAATCGGCCGGCGAGAGTGATTGATGCGCGTCTCGCGAATTGAAGTGTCGGACTACATTGAGATGAAATGACCATCTGGTGTTAGGAAGGTCCGATGGGTGTATCCCGGGTAATGGACAAACCTAGTCGTTTTTCCCGGGAACGTGCACAGCTGAGGTGGTAATTTTTACGTGTCTTGACAATGAGTGAGTTGTGTGTCTACGCTTGCGGGAGGGAGCGGGTTTCAGCTGGGAGCCGTCTCTCAAACGGCAACCGGCGGGGATCTGATCCATCGGCAGGACGTAGGGTCGTTAATACTATAAATTCAACATTGTTCGGGTCACGTAATCAGGAGATGTGAGTATGGAGGGCGTCAATATGATAAATGGGAGTTATGGGTCGCGAGCATTAACGTGGACGTAATATGGGGGGGAGGCCTCTCCGGAGCTATAACGTAGGTTTTTGGAAAGTATTGTGCGGAGGCAGCCGCTACCGTTTCAATTCGACGGGGCGAGCTCTCTGGACGAATACCGGCCGGACTAAATGGAGATCATTCCCACATTAAGGTTTGATCGAAGAGGATTAAGACGAGGTTGACTAGGTTTGTCTACAAATGGAGTTTGTGGATTACAGAAAACGATAGTCGGCGGAAATCCATTTTAGTGCGTATAGACTCTGGGTCATATTCCGATACATGTCCGTCGTGATTTCGGTGAATAAGTAGTACTTGATAACGATTCGGTTCAAAATACTGTTTGTAATCTAAACATTCAGTACAGTTAAAGTGAACTATTGCACTTAATCTCGTTTTTAATAGACGCGCGGAAACTAGTGAAAAAAGTTAAATAGAATGTGAATCTTTAAAGATGGCCGCGCGGGCATTCTGATAACAATGGCTGAGATCAAAATCTGAATGGATGTTTGAATTGTATCAATGATAGGTATGCTTGAATGACTGTTAGAGGTAGGAATGTCTGACGAAACGTGAGAGCTTATTGTTGTATTATTATGAAATTTTAATGACCAACAGCCGTGGGGAAATGTAATAAGTGAACGCCGGTTTTTTCGGGGGCCGTTGGAACGCGGCGGCATTAGCTGCTACGTTAGCCGCGGGGGCGTTCGAGCTAAAACTAGAGACGGGCGGCGTAGTTTCGAGTGTATGTAGTCGATCGGTAGTATCATGGGACTACGGGGGTGTATATGGCACTTAAACATTTTCGCATTCGACGCGTTTAAGGTAATTGTTTAATGTATTAAGGGATCGAATGGGGCGGAAAGTTTGACCCGGAAGTCGCCCTATGCACTGCTGAAACAAAGGCGGTGGGGTCAAGCTACTGTTTGAGATGGCCTGTGTGTTGTAATGTTTTTATTTTTTTTGATTAAATCTGTACACTGGCGTTTTGAGAAGCGTTAAGTTCTGTTGTAGGGTGGAGCGGTGTTGCGCTAACATTGCGAGGTGTCGGCCCGCGCGGCGAAACGGGACAATGTGCCGTTGGGGAACGTTATTATGGTGTCGTGGTTGAAGCTAAGCTAATGCTAACTAGCCGCGCAAACGGGGCTAATGTTGCTAAGTGGTCGCCGGTTGTGACGTCATAGGGGTGCGTGGAGCGGTGGACGTGCTGGCTACCTGCGATGAGCTAAAGCTAACTAAGCTAATATGCTAAGCTACCTGTGCTAACGACATAGCATGACGAGACTCTCGGGAGATCTCGCGATAAAGCGGCCATCTTGAGTAGGGGCGCCAGACGTCCATTTTTGAGAGGAAGATGGTGTTTGTTTAGGAATGCAGTAGGGGGCAGCAGAGGCCAGGTTAAGTTTCCATTCGAAGCTGCTTTTGGTTTCATGTGGTTATACACACAGGAGATGTTTCTTTTAGAGGTTAGTTTGATAGTAGAGTTAGATTGTTATGCTGTGATAGTTTGGTGAAATAGTTTAATCTAGTGGTGGAATGTGGGGCCCAGGTTCTCCCCCCCTCCCCCTCCTCCCCCTCTTTCTCACTCTCTCCCTCTATCTCTCTCCCTCCCTCTCCCTCTCTCCCTCCCTCCCCTCCCCCCCTCTCCCTCTCTCTCCCCTCATCCCCCTCTATCTCTCTCCCTCTCTCTCTCTCTCTCTCTCTATGGGGCAGTTCAATGCTCCCGTCCTGGTTAGGAGGTCATTCTTTAAGAGTGGGGTCATTTGACGAGAGGGTTGGCCGTTTATGGTGCATAAGCTATATTGTATTTAGTGTAGTTTTGGCCAATGAGGTGATATATGGACGAGGAATCTCTCTTTAAGTCCTCTCTCTCTCCCTCTCTCTCTCCCTCCCTCCTTCACTCACCCCCCCTTCTCTCTCTCTCTCTCCCTACCCCCCTCCACCTCTCTTCCATTCCCTCTCCCCCCTCAACCCCCCTCTCTCTCTCCCTAACCCCCTCTTCCATTCCCTCTCCCCCCTCAACCCCCCTCTCTCTCTCCCTCCCTCCTTCACTCACCCCCCCTTCTCTCTCTCTCCCTACCCCCCTCCACCTCTCTTCCATTCCCTCTCCCCCCCTCACCGCCTCACTCTCTCTCCTGCCCTCCCTTCCCCTCACTCCCCACCTCCCTTTCTCTCCTTCCCTCTCTCTCTCTCTCCTGCCCTCCCTCCCCCTCACTCCCCACCTCTCTCTCTCTCTCTCTTTCTCTCTCTCTCTCTTTCTTTACCTTGTCATGTTGGGATCAAGGGTGGCATTTTAAGCTTGACTATATGAGTGTATGTTTACTGGAGCTTGTGAAGATCTTCTGTAGGTTTCTAGTGCAGTTTATTGTTATTTTCTGTAGGTTTCAAGTGCAGGTTATTGGGATCTTCTGTGGGTTTCAAGTGCAGTTTATTGTTATTTTCTGTGGGTTTCTAGTGCTGGTAGTGGTATTGGCCGGCGTCAGGGCGATGATGTTGTAGCAGCAAGCGGTGGGGCCATGCTCTCTGGCTCTCTCCAGGACTACATGTCAGTGTCTTGGGTGTTGCGTTCATGATGGTGGGCCATAAGTCGGAGCGTGCTTTGAGGTTAGGTTTGGGACTCTCTACGCCAGGGGTAGGCAACCTTAGGCACGCGTGCCTGCATAGGGCATTTGCATAGGCACAGGGGGCAGCAGTATAAAAAAAAAAAAAAAAAAAAAAAAAAAAATGTTTTTTGCTCTGAAATATTATAGTGAAATATTTTGCACTGTTGTCGCATTTATCTTGTTGAAATCCTCCCACAGGTTCTTTTTACTACCACATATTTAATTGAGACCCTTTATTTGTTTATTATTTCAATTTAGCTGGAAATACATTGCTACATCATTCAGTAACATTTGCAGAGCCTTATAACAAAAACATTATTACGGTCACCATTGTGACCAGTGGGATTAATCAACAATTTGTATTATTTATTTTTCTATTTCATTGAACATTGCACATGTTAAAAGCCATTTTTTTTTACTCAAAATGTGAGTATTACCAAGTCAACTTGTGTTCTTAAAACAATGACAATAAACATAGTTTTATTAGGTTGAAATAATGTGGTTGTGTACTTATTTTTCTGTTAACTTATTATGGATTGAAAACTGAAAACCTTAATGCACAGTAACTGAACTCAATATTTTTAAGTTCTGGTAACTTATTATTACTATTTTTTTTTACAGTGTAGTCTTGCGATCAATCAAAACTTATTTACACGATATACATCACATTCACCCTCCATTCACATCCTGGTGTTCTCCAGGTGTTCTCCATTAGGCCTGTAGGTGGAGCTATGACAGCACACGTACAGTACACACACCGATGGTGTGTGATGTGTCCAAAAATGAATGGGCAAATGTGAGTGAAATGGTCGCACTGTATGCAGCTGTTTGTCTGCATTGCATTCCCCCCCCCCCAACTCAGATTTAGGGTTGATACAACCATCATAATAAGATTGTTAATAATAACAATAACAATAATGATGTAATAATGTAAAAATTATCATTAAAAATACCTGATTATCAGAAAAAAAAATTACGATGCATTGAATATTGTTGAGGCACACTAGTTACAACTATATTTCAAACAGGCACTCCATGTCAAAAAGGTTGCTGACCCCTGCTCTACGCAGATGGACCTGCGTATGAGGGGTCACTCTGCTCGGCTGCACCTGCAATGGCGATGTTGGTAGATGGACAAGGCGTGTAATTTTTCTTTTCATTTCAACAGGGGTGCCAGCTCCCAACTCCCCTACTGGGGACTGCGGACGTCGTGGCGTGCGGTGGTAGACAGCTCGTCGTAGCTCGCTGTCTACCTGTGCGCATTAACGTGGATGCGTCATGTGTGCGCTCGTCGTAGCTCGCTGTCTACCTGCGCGCATTAACGTGGATGCGTCATGTGTGCGCTCGTCGTAGCTTGCTGTCTACCTGCGCGCATTTACGGGGATGCGTCATGTGTGCGCTCGTCGTAGCTCGCTGCCACACTGTGCGCATTGGGCCATGTTATGTGTGAATATTTAGGTTGGTTGTATGGATTTTGAATGTCCTTGTGCGGGGAACCCGGGGTTTCACTTTCAGGTCGCTACTGGAAGGGGAGAGGCCTTGGGCTGCAGATGGCGGACCAGTGGGATATCATTGGTCTGCAGGGATTTCAAAATAGGGGTGGTGTCTGCACCTGTAGTTTAATAAACAGGTTGTGGGACGCTGTTCCAAGCCACAGGGATTCTGTAATGTAAATCACGGAAAATTGATTTAATTCCTCGTGAGTTGTAAGCGTTGTGTTTAGCACCTAAGATTAAGGTGTTAAAACGGGGGGAATGAGTATGAATTATGAGTAAATTATGTGAACATTGTGATGTAAAGATAAATGACAAGAGAAATACAGTTTAGACTTTCTCGGATAGAAATAAATAAAGCTACACATAGAAGGAAAGGTTAGAATTAAATATACACATAGTCATTTGCAGAGCAATAAGAGTTAAAATATTTTAGGAGAAAGGAATTACAACTTCATTAAGTGGAAGAAGTGATTTTATTCACCTAAATTACAATATCCAGCACAAGTGTTTAGAAATGATAGGCTGTGAATAACAAATTTCTGATTGATCAACAGACGGAAGAGGCTGATGCGAAATAGGGTTCCCCAGAGTCATGTGAAGCAGGAACATGACAAAGGGATTGGGAGATCCAGTTTTCCGATGAAGACAACAGAACAGAACACAACTAAGGCCGTGTCGTTAAAAATTCGAAAGAAAATTGCACAAACGCTCTCTAAAGTGATATTAGTATAGAAGATGCCCGACATTCCATGCTTAAAGATAATGATGGATTGTGAAAGGGAAATGCGGACAGAGGCAGTGCTGACAATTCCAAACTCCAAACGGGGGATCAACTTGACTGTTGAAGTCTGGGTGTAGTATCACTAAGCGTTTTGTCAATTCCTGTCGGCACCAATAACTCTGCCAGTGTGATTGAATTTAACTCAAGGTTGTAAAAGTAGTCTGAAATACAGAGAAACTTGCTTTCCAAACGGTGATATTACAATTGTTTGAAAGTGGGGAGAATGGCAAATACACAGATAGGAGCAACTGAAGGTTTAGATGCAATAACCATAGAAAGGGTAGACAATCTGTCTATTTCAACGACTGGAAATGTCACAATAAAAGTGAAGAAACAATGGCCAAAGATATTCAGGCCTTTACAAAACCTTGTATTTAAGTATAAGAAAGGAGGCCGGTATAGAATGCGTACCCAAATCAAAAAACAGAAAAAGAGATTACGAAAGGCGATGAAAGGAAATAATGCCGGTAGTGGGGAAATGCAGATAACTTCTGCAGACATTTCATTGACCGAATTGAACAGTGACGTTAACCTGATTGATTTGAATGTGACTGACTCCCCTCCTGAGACCAGTGTGACGGAGGGACTGGAAATAATGTCTTTAACTCCAACACAGGAGGTCTTTGAGGAGAGCGAACCAGAGACAACTGTATTACCCGAGCCGATCCACGCTGGAGTGTCCATTGCAGGTGACTGCCATTTAACCAAGAGACAAAGAAAGCAACTGAGGAGAGCGATGTTGTTGCAGCAGTCCCAGTGCCTCCCTCAAGAACAACAGCCAACCGAGGCAAGACAGGTAGTGGAATACCTCCAAGCCCTAGTCCAGTCCACACAGCCAAGAGGGGAGACGGGCTCCAACGGGGAACCAAATGACCAGAGACGGGCCCAGTTGGGGACACATGGGGGTCCTGCGCCAGAACAACAACAAAATCCAAGGGGAACACCTTGGCAGTCACGGGGACAAGGTGGAAACAAAAGTGGATGGATCCAGAGCGCGAATGGATCCAAAGCGCGGTCAATTGTGTGTTGGCCGTGCGGGAATCTCTGACATATTTCTAGAGACTGTGAGCGGGACTATCTATCCAGAACAGG
This sequence comes from Notolepis coatsorum, assembly GCF_963971535.1. NCBI lineage: Eukaryota > Metazoa > Chordata > Actinopteri > Aulopiformes > Paralepididae > Notolepis > Notolepis coatsorum. The sequence continues at coordinate 189,581,424 of NC_140169.1, forward strand.
AGGCCCTCGATGGGGGAACAGAAGAGGTGGATACGGGCAAAACCAAGGTCGGTATCAGGGACAGTGCCCACAGCCCGCAAGTCCCACTGGTCCAGAACCCCCTCAGCACCAGAGTCAAGATGAGACGCGGGGCCCGGAGATGGGAAGTCAGACCGCCAGCGCTGAGATGGGGGAAGAAGCGTCGACCTATAGACAACAGAGAGCGTTTATAGCAGCGTTCGGACGACATGAGGCAGTTCATCAAGACCTGATGAAGACACAGCTGGAGATTGGTCAAACCGCACACGAGACGCAGAGACTGGAACAAGAACTGGCGAGAAGGAATGTACTGCTAGATGGTACAGCGATTGAGGTCATGCTTCGGGTGTCGGAATTAGGCCGCCGTGATCAAGCAATGCCCCGTTGCCCAGACAGGGAGCGGGGCCTCGACAGGGTGCTGAGGGCCTCGGGCGGGGCGAATTTCCAGACCCCTCCCAACAGCAGGCTCAAAGGACAGTGGCTGGACAAAATAGGTACGTGGTTTTCTCCCCAGACCAGGCTCAAAGGGGGCGAAACCAGGAAGGGACTGTCAGAGGTAAGGGTCAAAGCGGTAAGGGCAGAGTGCAAGGACAGACACTGGGCCCGATGAACCCAGGGCCATCCGATTACAGGCGGGGGGCCCACAGGGTCCCACAACCGAGGGAACAACGACAGGTTTGCTGGATCTGTGGACTGATAGGTCATTTTCAAAGGTCATGTCTGCAGAGGCCGCCGGCAGAATAAAGAATATAGAAAGTGATTAAAAATGAAAATGAATTGAATAAAAAATATATACAACGGAGTAGAATAAAAATAGAATAAAAAAATAAATAGAGGGGTTAGGTGATTAGGTTATGAGTGGAAGTTACTAAAATGGATGTATGATTAACGTGGCGTGATGAAGTAACTGGCGGATGCATGAACTAATCGGGCTAACAAGAACATCAAATCAAATGTTAAACAGTTAATATTAGGTATTCAATATTAGACAGTGAAATGATGTGACACTGCGGCAGCTAGTGGTCAGTAGATTATCCATGCTTGATCAACATTCAGATTGGTCAAAGGGTGGACTGCATGATTAAGAAATTAAAAATACCCATAGTCGTTCCTAGGTTTTTATGATATTGATAGATGGAGATTAACAATCATGAATAATGAAGTTTATTTCGTTTTATTTTTTATTTCCTAGATTTTTTTTGTAAGCAATTTCTGCCTCAGGCCGGAAGTTTTCATTTTGTTTCTTAGTATATACTGGGGTGGATACGCCCCTAGATAATAGGTTAATTTTGTTTCTGAGAGTGAGTTGAAAAAGAAATGCTCACAAGTTTTGTTTATTGTTTTCAATTATTGTTTTGGGCATGTTTTTCTTTGTTTTGTTTCTATTCTATATTTTTTCTTAGGAAACCTGACAGGCTGGGAGTGATCTCGACACAGCAGGACTAGGTAGTATATGTCTATATAGTGGACTGAGAACAATGTGAATGGACTGGAGCTGGTTCATGGTTTTTGTTCTCCGCTCATTAAAAATCCAGATCTAGGATCTGGGGGTTGTGTCGCGATTGGTGAAAGTGTTGGGAAACATGATTCTCTGTACATTGATAGGCTCAGTAGGTTTTGGTCGCCATTGGCCGAATAGCCTTTGTGTAGGGTGTGGACATGTGCAATTGATAATTGGCTTGTGGGGGACTCTGACGGCTTAGTAGAGGCTGGCAGGGCGTGTGGAAGATGTGTGTTTAAGGCGGATTGTGATTTGTTGCCGTACGTGTAGGACTACTGGGGGAGAGGTCGCGTCAGTACTGGCTGTCCGGGCCCTGTGGCAGCTGTCCAGGAATGAAGGTATGATGTTTAGAATTTTATTCCACATCAAAGGGTGGTGGGGTTATACTGTTTTGACAGCATAATATAATGAGAGCCATGTGAATTTTTCTGAATTTTGAATATTAACGATCTAGAAGCCATGAAATATATAGATAAATGATTTGGAAAAGAAAGTTGTCAAACTCAGACCAGTAAAGAGTGTCTGAGGGAGGAAAAATAGGGATTCTCAATCAATTGTTGTGGTAGAAGTAACCTGCGCTGTCCACCGAAGCGATATATACTCACTGCAGGATACGAATGGGAGATTGGGGAGTCAGCAGTCATCAGAGTGTGGTACGAGGAAGACCAACGACTCCATCGGTACTGTTGATCCAGGACACTGGCTAGTGTCTACCCAGCGGTTCCATGGGGAATCACAACACTGCGGGTACCAAGAGATCCAGGAGAAGCCTAACTCTCAAGCGTTGAGAGTTCCGGCCAACGCAGTGACCGAGTCTTGAGGCTTCGGAGGGGAACGAGAGAGGCCAAACGACAGGCAATCTACGAGGAGACAGGCTGCAAGGCCTCATCAACTGCTCCGGCTGTCAACAGACAGGCTGAAAGGCCTTAGCAACTGACCGGGTGTCATCGAGCGAGGGGGTGGAGCCTCTATCGCCCCTATCAACGACCAGGCGGAGGGTGGGGAGAATCAAACCTCTTCCACTAGTCCGAGGGTCAACGGGGGTTGAGCCAGCGACGACTGCAGGAGACAACACAACCTCCTCAACAGCCGTGACAGCGCCAGAGGGGAGATCTAATCACCCCACCTGAGATCGACGCAACTGACATCCGAGAGAAGAGCTCATGGTTCAACTGAACAGGCCAATACAGCAGGGGGTCATGCCCCTATTCGAGTGACAGCACGAGGCATGAGGCCTCGATAGAAGACGGGGTGGGATCGGAAGTCAACTGGCTTTCTGATTCTACCTCCCAGAGTTGGTGGTAGCATTAAGAAGGAGATCAGCAGTCTTGAACTGCACCAGCTCTGAGAAATGAGGAGGGAGTGGCCAGGTCAATCCAGCAAACATTGACCCCCCGTCTCCCTGCTCCAAGTCAGAATTTGACAACCCCAAGGGAAACCAGTGGAAATTGATCCTGGTACGAAATATAGTGTCAAAGACTGCACACAATAATGAAAATGGACTGAAAATAAAGATGTTTGGGTGACGATAAGTATACATAAGAAAGAGATGTAGAAAAAGAATGTTTTTGGTTTTTTATGTGATTTTGCTAAGGTTAAAAGGTTATGGTATCTGTACGGTGTATGAACAGTTTGATTGAGAGAATATTAACAGATATGTGGGGATATATAATCCCCAACAGGGGACTGTGGTGGAATTCTCTGTTCAGAACTGTCCAATTATTATGGAAATCTGCTATGTTAAAGTGTTGGGCAGATTCACCATTAGGATACGCTCTGGTCAGGGCAGATACTGGGGGGTCTGTCTTTCTGGGGAACCACAGGTGGGCAAACAGGAAACCTGTTAGATTTAAATACAGGCGTAACATGACAACTTCCCCCTTGCCGGTAAACATTCGAACAAAAGGCTTTATGGAGCCCCAGCCAAATGGTTGGGAGTAGCTGGGGGAGGATGAGGCAAGCGTCCGAGATTCTATTTCAACCATTGATAAAATCTCACTTGAATAGATTTACATACAAGTGTTGTCAGCCGTTTGGGACAGTTCACATTCTTCTGTTATTTACTGAATAAACAGGTTTCCTTCAAGACAACACAGAAACTGGTTACACATGGGTGTGGGCCAACAGCTGAATGGTGTGGGCAAGCAGCTAAAATAATAGGATGACCACATCACATGAATTCGTTATCTCCTGCCTCGCGGCCTGGGATGTGATTATACTAGCTCTGAGGCAATCACTCAAAACAATGTGGTATCTAGGTTAAAGAGTCTTGGTAAATCATGGGGGAACATATTATTAATGAACGCTAAGTATAAACTGTTTGTAGCTATTCAATGTAAGCCAGAAAGACTGTTTTGAAGACTTAATCCCCAGCATAGTAAGACTAGTTTTACTTAGGTTTGAAACTAGGCTTGATGGTAACAGACGGTGATTCTCATCTCATATAAAGATTCTATTAGTTAAAAGTAATATGTTTGTATTTAGAAAATCAATCTCAAATCAATTGGATATATCTTGAAGCGTAAATACTAACAGATATCAAGGTTAGTCTAGGCAATTCAACTCTCTGACTTAAGAGAAGGCATAAGTAAATTGGTCTGCTTAAGGGCCCTCCTCCTTTTTCAAATACTCTGTGAAGGCTCGCGATTGGCTGGAAATCCTATGCGGGAGGTCACTTGGTGACGTCACGCCCAGGGTGTCTGGCTCAGGGATAAGAGGGGGTGTTGGGACGGTAGAGGGACTCTCGGAAAACGGAACCGACACAGGACAAGACCCACCTTTTCACACAGCGGACGGCGCGGGCAGAGGAGAACCAACGGAAAAGAGCTTTTGGAGGGAGAAAGGACTATTCTTTGTTTGTCAGCCAGACAACAAAGAACATCAACAACTCAACAACTATCATTCTTTAATCTGCTTTCTTAGTAGGACGAGCGGCATAGTGCTCCGGTACCTTGAATATTATAGTGTTCTTTACTGTAATTGAACCAAAACTATTGTAATTACACTCTTAACTTTGAATTAAACAGATGCTGTTACACCTTCGCCTTCATTTCTCCTGCTTAGCTGCTGTCGAACAAGACCAGTTGGTCTTTTGAAAGTACAAGGGTTTTTAGGAGACACAATTTCACAATGCAGAGTAGGATCAAGCCGGTTCTGATCTCATCAGAACCAGAACATAGACCTTTGTGACTTCACTCATTCCCTGGGATTCTCTGTTTCTTTGTTTATTTATTTTTACTCACGGTCAGCGTTTTTGGGTTCTTGAAAAGTGCTTTATAAATCAAATGTATTATTATTATTAATAACATGACTAGAACCTGTTGAAACAGTATGAAAGAACACCAGTATGAAAGAACACCAGATGGGAAGTGAATAAATCGGGGCCATTGTTTCCAAATCAAGCTTGCCCTACTGGTAAAATGAAAGACGAGTTGAGTGAATGACATGGAATGTATGGAAGGTGATAATGATAAAATGCAAAGAATCTAATTATTATCCGAATAATTCCGAGATCACTCACGTGAAGAAGATGGGTCCAGCGATAAGAAGATTTTTTCGTACGTTTATTGCTATATTTTTGCGCACTACGCAAAGGAGGGATGGAGTGTGACCTTCCAGGCACGACATCCCTTCTTCACATTTTTCCGCGGTTTTTGGTGATATTACTAGATGTGACTAATGCATTGTTTGCATGCTGCAGATGTATTTATGTGTGGAACACCACATATTTATTTCTTTATACTGCAGATGTAATATACGGTTGTTATATTGATGTTTTCATTAGTTATTACACCATGTATAATTGCCAACCATATGCCAATGTCAGAAGTGTATGCCTTATATTTTACTGCCTATGTGGTCTCACCCATTGTGTATTAAAAAATACCTTCGTCTGGACAGAGAGATGGTGAGTAGAGTTTCCCCTTGACCAAATCGTACTGTCCCGCAGGGGTTTTCACTCTCATACAATAGGGTTGGAGGATTTGACATATCATATTAACTTCTGTTATGGTTTGGTAATTATTATGGTAGTTTTGTGGTTTTCAGTTGTTCACACCATAAAATTGGTGTGAAAGGAGGGATTGTCACCCTTAATACAAGTTCAAGTTCAAGTTCTTTAATAGTTGTCATACAGAAGTACAGAATACTTTCATACAAAATGCTTCTTACTGTTACGCTCCAGAGACTGTGCTAGACAAGATAGTATCAAATAACATAATAACATAATATAGCATGAATTTAGAAGAAGAAAATGAGGTCACAGTTGTTCGGTATAGACATATGTACAATGTTCTGAGTTACCATATAATACTATGCAGTGTACTAATGTACAGTACTATCTAGTGCAAAGCAGAAATGGGATGAGGTACAATTTTAGGTACAATTTACAGTAAGGTGTACGAGTTGTAGTGCAATCCTTCATCAATAAATATAAAGTGTGGGGAGTGGGTGCTACAGTGTGTTTGTTTAAAGTGGGTGTGTGCTATAAAGTGTGTGTAGTGGATGTGTGTGCTATGTGTGTTTGGTGGTTGTTGTTGTGTAGTGTTCATTCATTGTTCGTTTAGCAGCCTGATGGCCTGGGGATAGAAGCTACTTCTGAGTCTTTCTGTGCTCGCCTTGAGACTCCTGTATCGCTTGCCTGACGGCAGCAGTTCAAAGAGGCAGTTGTTCGGGTGGCTCGAGTCCTTAATAATTCTCTTAGCCTTCCCCTTGCAACGCTTGTAGTAAATGTTCTGGAGGGTGGGGAGCCCCCCTCCAATTGTGCGTTCGGCTGCACGTGTCACTCTTTGTAGTCTGCTTTGGTCTTTTGCAGTGCTATTCCCAAACCAGGAGGTGATGTTGCCGGTCAAGATGCTCTCTATTGTACATGAGTAGAAGTTCTTAAGGATCTTCTGGCTGACTTGGAACTTCCTTAGGCGCCTGAGGAAGTAGAGGCGTTGTCGTGCCTTCTTCACCACACTGTTAATGTGTGTGGTCCATGTCAAGTCCTCGGATATGTAGGCTCCGAGGTACTTGAAGCTGTTGACTCTCTCAACCGGTGCCCCGTCGATGCTGAGGGGGCTGTAGTCCTTGACCCCCGACCTCCTGAAGTCCACAATCATCTCCTTTGTTTTGCTGACGTTCAGGGAGAGGCTGTTTTCCTGGCACCATCCCGCCAGGACCTTGACCTCTTCCAGGTAGGCCCTCTCGTCGTTGGCAGAGATCAGGCCCACCACCACTGTGTCGTCAGCAAATTTGACGATTGTATTGCTACTCCGCTGAGCCACACAGTCGTGTGTGTACAGGGAGTAGAGGAGGGGACTCAGAACACAGCCCTGGGGGCCCCTATGTTGAGGGTGATGGATGAGGAGGTGCAGTTGCCTGCTCTCACCACCTGGGGTCTGCCAGTCAGGAAGTCCAAGACCCACTGGCAGAGGTCATAGCCCAAGCCCAGGTCCCTGAGCTTGGCTATGAGTATGGAGGGGACTATGGTATTGAATGCCGAGCTGTAGTCGATGAATAGCATTCTCACATAGTTCCCCTGCCTCTTGTCCAGGTGTGATGCTGCTGTGTGCAGCACATGGGATATGGCGTCCTCCGTGGACCTGTTGGGGCGGTATGCAAATTGCAGGGGGTCCATGTTGATGGGGAGGGAGGAGCAGATGTAGCCCTTTACTAGCTTCTCAAAGCACTTCATGGCTATGGAGGTGAGAGCTACAGGGCGGTAGTCGTTGAGGCAAGCAGGCTTGGATTTTTTGGGTACAGGGATAATAGTGGACTTCTTCAGGCAGGTGGGGATGACAGCCTGTTCTAAGGACAGGTTAAATATGTCAGTGAATACTGGGGCCAGTTGGTCGGCACAGACTTTTAGGACGCGGCCGGGGATGCCGTCCGGACCTGCTGCCTTCCTGATATTCACTTTTTTAAAGGTCCAATTTTATCCCTGTAGCGCCGTTTGGCCTCTGACACTGTCCTCCTTACGTTGTGTCGCGCCACCTTGTGGTCATTCATGTTGCCTGCCACTAGGCCGTCATTGTATGCTTTGGTGCGCTCTCTCAGAGCTTCACGGACAATTATTCTTCTATCATTCTTATGTCTTGTAATCTCCTCTATTCAGTGGCAATACCAACAGCTATTTCTGACCAGGCCATGCAGCTGTTGGTAGGAAGCACAGACAGAGAAGGCAGGATTTGGCCTACTAAAATAAACTAGTTACAGTATTCACAAATATATGCTATAAGAATCAATCTATTGTTCCATTTATCCATTGTAAGAATGTATAGACAACCATCTACAAATATGTATACTATTACAAAATGTGCTGTTTACTGTATTAAAGCAGGCCATGGTCATATAGAAATGCACTAATTTGACCCACAGCTCGCGCTTAGCATACCAAGGCTCCGAGGCCTGTCACTCCCCGGTGTCCGTTGCCTGCTCCGCCGGGGCCGGCTCACCATCCTTGGATGGGGGGGGACGCTGTGCCGCTTCGAAGGAACGTCTCCGCCTCGGACGGCGACGTGAATAGGTGGTTGCAGGAGACAACTCCACGGCCCATCTTGATCTTCAGAGTCGCAGGGTATAATAGGTAGACTTCTATGCCCTTCTCCCGAGCAACTCCCATAGCCTTAGAGAAGGCCCTGCGACGTCTGGCGGTGTGGTCGCTGAAATCCGAGGCGAATCTGAGGGTATAATTACCCACTTTTGGAGGGTGTTTCCTGGCCTCTTGTAGAATAGCCTGACATATAGGGAACCGCAGGCAGCAAAAAATAAAAGCGCATGGACCAATGTTCCCCCTAAGGTGCGCCCGTGCGCCTGCGTGCACATGGCCAAATGCTCCCGCGCACATCTGAAATCGGTCGCGCACAGAAACGTTTGTGTAAAAAAAAAATATACGTTTGTTTGGATACATGTAATTCACATGTTCTGGGTTGGCTAGTTCTTGGATACGATCCAACCTATTGCGTGGCACCACAGAGAGACGTTTTATTATCGGCGTCTCTGATTTGCCTAAACGTTTGGCCCTTCCTGAATCTGCAGCAGCCGACGTGGAAGTGAAAGCGTTTAGGGAAAATATACACACGGATTGGTGAGACGCGACGACAGGAATGTGCAGTTGCAAAAGAACAGATCTGACAGCCAGCAAGTGAAAGTGCTCATTGACAATGTACTACTCGGCATACAAATGAACGCATCGATGTGGCAAAATATGTGAGTATCCCAGAACACTGGCGGAGCAAGAACTATGCCTTTGAGTTTGTGAAGTCAATCAATGCAATTGTACAGAATGAGACTATGTGCAATATTCGAAATGCCCCGTTTCATACTTTGATAGTAGATGAGAGCACAGACATCTCAGTGCACAAAATGCTAGTTCTGTATATAAAATACAGGGAGGAAAATGATGTCAACTACAAAACTGAGTTTGGTGGCATCATTCAGTTCACGTCATGCACTGCTCCAGCTATTGTTGAGGCCATCACGCAGTTTTATTCCAAACATGAATTAGACATGCAGATAATGGTGATGCTGACATCTGATGGTGCCTCAGTAATGCTAGGAAAGAGGAGTAAACAAGTGACTCTTTTCTGATGTGCAGTGTTCTGATGTGCAGTGTGCACACAGACTAACATAAAGGACTAAGTAAGAGCTAAGACCAGACCAGAGGAGAAGAGCTGCCTTTGGATTTTTTTATTTATTATTTTTTGAGGAACAGAGGAGTAAACAAGTGACTCTTTTCTGATGTGCAGTGTTCTGATGTGCAGGTGTTCTGATGTGCAGGTGTTCTGATGTGCAGGTGTTCTTATGTGCAGTGTTCTGATGTGCAGTGCTCTGATGTGCAGTGCTCTGATGTGCAGGTGTTCTGATGTGCAGTGTTCTGATGTGCAGTGTTCTGATGTGCAGGTGTTCTGATGTGCAGTGTTCTGATGTGCAGTGTTCTGATGTGCAGTGTTCTGATGTGCAGTGTTCTGATGTGCAGGTGTTCTGATGTGCAGTGTTCTGATGTGCAGGTGTTCTGATGTGCAGTGTTCTGATGTGCAGTGTTCTGATGTGCAGGTGTTCTTATGTGCAGTGTGCACACAGACTAACAGAAAGAACTAAGTAAGAGCTAAGACCAGACCAGAGGAGTCTGGAAACAAGTGACTTTTTTTTAATGATGTGTATCTGAATAACAGAAAGGAGGAATGAAGCAGAGGGGAAGGTGAGAGGTTTAGAGGGAGAGAGAGAGGGAGAGAGAGAAGAGGGAGGGAGGACGTTGCTCTGTATCGTCAATGGTCAAATACATATTTTATTAAGGAATATATGCCTTTTTGTATTATTTCTGTGTATCAGCAAAATGTGTAGATTTTTATGTTGGACATTAAGGTAAATTATTTTTTACAAACCGCCGCTTATTAACCAACCGGTTAATCGGAAGGTGACGTATGTTGCTCAGTAGTTGCTGATGTCTGCTCAGGAGGTTTGAGTGTTTGCTCAGACAGAAAAAAAATTAGAGGGAACATTGGCGTGGACGTTCGCCCTTCTCCGGAGGACCGCTCCTCTATATTCTGTGCGCCCGCTCAATCTCCGGTTTAGAGACGGTCGGAAACCATTGTGGAATCATCTTTTAGAGATAATGAATCGGCGCATCATTTTCAATGTTCTCAGGCAAGCTGTAAATTCGGACGTTGCACCTTCTATTCCGGTCCTCTAGGTCAGCGATCTTATTTTCGTAAAAAAGGAATTTGTCTTCAATTGCCGAGATCTCGGTGGAGTTAGTTTCAGCTACGACCGCCACCTCTGCCATCCCTTCTTGGACCCTAGAGAGCCGCGTGGTCGCGCTAGCTACATCCTCCTGGAGCGAGTCCAGTCTGTTGGTTAGCTGCAGCATGCTAGCATCGAGCTCAGCACGGAACAAAGACCTGATACATTCCACATCCACCTCATTTAATGTCCCAATCTTGTTCGGTATTTGTTTCGCCATATCTACGATTTAAAATGTGAGTGTATGTCGTAAAATTAGCGTCGTAATCAATATAAAAGTGAAGTGGTCATGGAGCTCGGAAAAGTTACACCGCCATCCGATTTGAACGTAAACCGGAAGACCGCCGGTGAGCACTTTGAAGTGTTCTCGTGCACATCCGTTATGTAACACTTGGCATTTCATGTCCTGATACATGTTCTTGATTATGCTGCTGTATTTTTTAGGGATTCCAGAGTGTGCCATGAGTTTCCAAAGCAGCTTGCGGACTACACTATCGAATGCCTTTTCAAAATTAATGAAATTGAAATAGACAGGTGCGTGCCATTCTATGGATTGCTAGATGATCATCCTGAGGGTGGCAATTTGGTCACTGCACGATCTACCGTTCCTGAAACCGGCTTGGTTTTCTCTCAGTTCATCATCGACCCCTTTTCGCAGTCTGTCCAAAATAATGCGGTTGAACACTTTGCCTGGTGTTGAGAGCAACATAATCCCACGATAGTTGTTGCAGTTCTTAAGGTCTCCTTTCTTTGGTATAATAGCAATGAGCCCATCCTTCCAGTCTGTTGGTACATTTCCTTCTTTCTCCCACATCCTTTTGATCAGCTGGTGTAGCATGGTGGCTGAGGTTTCAACATCAGTGCCTTTAAAGCTTCTCCTGGAATGTCATCTGGCCCTGCTGCCTTGCCACGTCACAATGCATTGATGGCCTTTTTCACCTCATATCTAGTTGGGGGAGCACAGTTGATCTCCAGCATGTGTGCAGCTGGCAGAATCTCCACCTCTTGGACAGGGGGCTCTCTGTTGAGGAGCTCCCTAAAGTGCTCAGTCCACCTTTGGTGTTGTTCTTCCTTGGTGGTGAGGAGTCGTCCTTGTTTGTCATGGATTTGTGTGTTTGTCTGTCTAAACCTCCCGGTTAGTTTCTTGGTGGTCAGGTAGAGTTCCTTGAGGTTATTCTTTCCCGCTGCGTCCTCTGCTTCTTGCGCCAAGTATTCGATGTATTTCTGTTTCTCGCGTTTGATGCTTTTCTTCACCTCCTTGTTTCCTACTTCGTAGTCTCTGTGAGCTGCTCCCTTTTTTGCTCGAGTTTTGCATTTGTTTATTGTGTCTTTTTTTGCCCTCCTCTCCTCTATTCTTTTCAGTGTTTCAGTGGATATCCAGGGTTTGTGGCTTGTTTTCTTTCTCCCTACTACTTCTAGGCATGTCTTCTAGGCATGTCTCCTTCCCAGTGGCGGTTGGAATGCCCCACGGGCCCCGAGGCGAGATTGACAGCTCGGGCCCCCCCCCCCCCCCCCCCCCCCGATATTTATTGTATTATTAAAAAAAAAAAAAATAAAAAAAATCCAACATGAAACAAAACATATCACAATACAATAATAATACGTCAAATGTATATACTCTCTTTTCTGGACTCTTTTCGTATCACAAACAGTACTGTATTTGCAAATCTGGTATGTCATGTATAGATGTAGCACTACTGTCTATCTGTATGTCATTATGTTATAATGAATTGAAAATGGGGGACCCTGATGTAAACAAGACGAAAGTGTTTCTCTGGTCTGCATCCCCTTAACAATTGTATGTATTGAGCTGTACTGTATTGTACCCATTCTGCAATCTGTTAAATAAAGTTTTCATTCATTCATTCATGTTTCAGGTGACTTATTATGTTGAACATAGCTTGCGATATTTTTATCTGATGTCGCGTTCACGCTACGTGGGAAGAAGCGGAAGAACCAGAGGACATCTCGTTGCTACAACTAGGAAGCCTTCACGCATTGACTCGATCAAAACGCCCACATCCATACTTCCGCAATTCGTGACGCGAAGTGGGAGATATCGGGGTCTATAAAAAATCCCATATGTCCTAGTAGGAATTACAACTAGGAGGCTGACGTGAATGGTTTTTCCCAGTCGGAAGCTGGTTCTTCCGATTCTTCCCACGTAACGTGAACGCGACATCAGAGAAAAATATCACCTCCGCGCTGCTTGTGAGATTTACGTGGCTACGTCACAGCCAAGGAAAGGGAGCGCTGGATTTGTGCAAAACGCCCTGTTCCTAAACCACACGCTATCAGTCGTACTCGTACCACAGTACTGGCAAAACGGGAGGAGCCTAGAATCAAAACAAACGCACCAGTCCCAGTTGCCGTTACCACCAGTTGTGTTCGATCCAGTCCCACACGCGAACGGCAACTCCATTCAGTCCCGGGCCTGGGCCCGGGGCCGGAGGGGGGCCCGGGGCCCGGGCCCCCCCTCCCGCCAGACGGTGGGCGGGCCCTAAGGCAGCTGCCTCCCCAGCCGCGCCTATAGCTCCGCCCCTGCTCCTTCCATACGGTTTTCAGGTGGTTCCAGTGCTTTTCCACTGGTTTTTGAGCTTGTTCTTGCAGGGCTTGCAACCTGTTTTGTAGGGTGATTTGGTATAGTTCCATTGTTCCTATGTCCTGGAAAAGCTGGATGTTGTACTTTGCTCTGTTGTAAGTGGGGCTGTTACAGCGCTTCAGCTTGAGTTGGAGTTTTGTGGCCAGTAGGTGATGATCTGACCCCACATCTGCCCCCCTCTTCACTCGTACATCCAGGAGGGAACGTCTGAACTTCCTGTTTATACATATATGATCTATTTGGTTTTCTGTGGTGTGTATAGGTGATATCCATGTGGCTTTGTGAATGGGTTTGTGGGGGTAAACTGTCCCTCCTATGACCAGGTTGTAGTCCGCACAGGCGTTTGCAAATATTTCACCATTTTCATTCATGCTGCCGATTCCATGCTTTCCCATAATCAGATTGTATCCATTGTATTCCTTTGTGTGTTTTATCATTAATACAATGATACATGGATATTCATTCATTTCAAATTGTAACATTTTATAAATGTGGCCATAATATTCTGGCAGGAAGGACTCACCTACTGTGAACCTCCTTTCATATGTTATCCTCAGGATAAAAGGTATCGGTTTTTATGTTGTTTTTATCCCCTCCTCAATAAACTAACTAGCTACACTTAATGATGTTTTGAATAATATGATAGCCACAGAAGGGATATTTGAGACTATGATCTACAGGTGTAACTCACACACACACACACACACACGCACGCACGCACACACGCACGCACGCACGCACGCACACACGCACGCACGCACGCACACACACACACACACACACACACACACACTTGGAGTAGAAGAGGACATGTTGTGGGTATTGTGTCCATATTAGGTACTGCAGGGAGCCTGTCACTGTTTCACATGGAGTGGGACTTATACATGCTGCCCACTCAGTCACACTGACGTCTGGACCATGTGACCAAGCAGACCTGGGCTCAAATGTTTCCATTGCTTTATATGGTGGAGCCATGACGGCAAGGAATATAGGTAGAGAGAGAGAGAGAGAGAGAGAGAGAGAGAGAGAGAGAGAGAGAGAGAGAGAGAGAGAGAGAGAGAGAGAGAGAGAGAGAGAGAGAGAGAGAGAGAGAGCCTTTATTGATGCAGCAGAGAATAAAACAACTTCATATTAAAGTCATACACCAATTAGAATTATATGTAACATAATTAAATAGATACATACAAATAAAAAGTACAATTAAATAAACGATATTTTCTTTGTATTATACTGTATATTAAAATATATAATATATGTATATGTAAAAGAAATAATTATATATACAGTATATACACAAAATAGACACAAAAGAGAGAGAAAGTGAAGAGAAAGAGAGAGAAGAGAGGAAATTGGAAGTGACCAGATGCAGCAGAATGAGGTCTTCTCATGTCTAGTGGTCAAAGGGAAATTCCTCTGCAGCCTTTTATACCAACTCAACAGATAAATGACCCATGATGAGGAATGATGACCAATGAAAAATAAGAACATGCTCTAGAGTCTAGAACAGTGGTCACCAACCTTTTTAAGCCCAAGATCACTTTTTTTTGTGGTGAAGGCAAGATCTACCTATTGAAGTGTTGAGAGAAAAAGACAGCCAAGATTGTACTTTAAACTAAATGACTTTTATTTGCCTGTATTCTAATTACATGCAATGCTTTGGTCCAACATTAAAACGTCAAAGTAGAACTGTAATATGTACTTTCTCAGTCAGTGCTAAGTGCAGTTATCTTATGCAGCATACTTTTCACATCAAAACAAAAGTAGAACTGTAATGTGGACTTTCTCATATTATTAACATTGACAAACATATTTGCAATTAGCATTTTATAAAGTAGAACTGTAATGTGTACTTTCTCAGTCAGTGCTAAGTGCAGTCATCTTATGCAGCATCACTTTTCACATCAAAACAAAAGTAGAACTGTAATGTGGACTTTCTCATATTATTAACATTGACAAACATATTTACAATTAGCATTTTATGAAGTAGAACTGTAATGTGTACTTTCTCAGTCAGTGCTAAGTGCAGTCAGTGCTAAGTGCAGCATCACTTTTCACATCAAAACAAAAGTAGAACTGTAATGTGGACTATCAGGGAAAGATCTAAAAAATAAATAAATAAATAAACAAATAAAAAAAAAAAATTCAGGGAAAGATCTACAGGGAAAGTCTCAAAGATCGACCAGTCGATCGCGATCGACGAGTTGGTGACCACTGCTCTAGAAGGAGAGATGCTTATGCATCACAGAAACAAAGGTAGAAATCCATTTCCACGTTCTCAGTCAAATTGAATTTCCCCCTCTGAGACACAGCTTTTATGGTCAAGAGAGGTTGACGACACGTTGGCTGTTTTAAATTTAGATGTGAAACACCTCTATGACCAGCCATCTCACCCACTCACTCGCTCATTCATTCACAGTAAGCTAGTGAATGGCGATTCACAGGCATGGCACTTTGTGTTAGATGAGTTAGCTTGGTACCTATGTCACTGTGTGTCCTCGTTACATGTCCGACCTAGAGGAAGGGGCCGACGCCACGCCTCTTCTCAAAGTTATAGTTCTGATGGAGTTTCCTCTTTGGAGCCATATGTACTCCTCCTTCTGGCATGTGATAGAATCCCTCCAGAACCATCTATCCTGTGTCTCCCTTACCCTGTCTCCCTTTAAGCCACTGTACTGTCTTAACCTGTTATGGTTTGTAACCGACCCCAATCGCACAACACAAGACAGGTATGATGGTTTGCCAAGAAACAGATATTTATTGAACAACAGGGAAATACAGGGAAAAGGGCACTGTCCCTTAAAGGGAGAATCACAAATACAGGAATATAATATGAGGGGAAGGAAAGGTGCCTTTAAGAGGCGGGCAGGAAAAGGGAACACTAAGGGAAAGTAAGGGAACGCCTAAGGGAAGGTTAAGGGAACGCCTTGGGACAGAGGAACTAGAGACTAGGTAAACCAGGGACAAGGAGAACTAGGGAGAGAGGACTAGGGACTAGGAGAGCTAGGGAACAGGAGAAACGGGGACTAGGGGAACTAGGGACAAGGAACTAGGTGGAACTAGAAGGGGAGAACTTGGGACCAGGAACTAGGTGGAACTAGAAAGGGGAGAACTAGGGAACAGAGGGGACTGAGGCCCGCGGAGGCGGGCTGGGGAACAGGGAGGAACTGGGAGGACTGGTGGAAATCATCTGGGCCGCTCTGCAGGACAGAGGAGATAGTTAATGCACAAAAGGGAAAAAACAGAGCAGGTGCAGAACAGTCCAAATAACAAAGTGAACAAAGTAATAATATCTTCGTGTGACAAACACACAGGGGGAGATGTAAAGTCCAAAAATACTATTCTAAGTGAGAACCAAAAACAGAGGCAATACGCTGGGAGAGTGACATCACAATCTAAACTCACCCAGGCGTATGCGTAATGGTACAGGAAACGCAGCGGGAAGGGGGCAAGGGGCATTACGCTGAGTGAGTGACATCACAATCAAAACTCACCCAGGCGTATGCGTAAAGGTACAGGGACAGCAGCGGGAACGGGGGCAAGGGCACTACGCTGAGTGAGTGACATCACAATCAAAACTCACCCAGGCGTATGCGTAAAGGTACAGGGACAGCAGCGGGAACGGGGGCAAGGGCACTACGCTGAGTGAGTGACATCACAATCAAAACTCACCCAGGCGTATGCGTAAAGGTAAAGGGACAGCAACGGGGCGAGGGCATCGCCACCGGGTGGCTGGCTGTCCGAGCCGAGGAACAGAGCGCTGGGACAACGGCGGTGGCGAGGATGTCGTCCACCGGGTAGCCGCTGTCGGAGCCGAGGAACAGAGTGGCGCGCCACACCTTGGTGTGCGCATCGGAACAGAGAGCTGGAACAGTGGCGGTGGCGAGGATGTCGTCCACCGGGTAGCCGCTGTCGGAGCCGAGGAACAGAGTGCGCGCCACACCTTGGTGTGCGCGTCGGAACAGAGAGCTGGAACAGTGGCGGTGGCGAGGATGTCGTCCACCGGGTAGCCGCTGTCGGAGCCGAGGAACAGAGTGCGCGCCACACCTTGGTGTGCGCGTCGGAACAGAGAGCTGGAAACAGTGGCGGTGGCGAGGATGTCGTCCACCGGGTAGCCGCTGTCGGAGCCGAGGAACAGAGTGCGCGCCACACCTTGGTGTGCGCGTCGGAACCGAGAGACGCCTCGGGGTGCGTCTGCGGGGAGGAGTGTGCCAAGCACGAAGGTCTGGAAGATGCGCGTCGGCGCGCTGAGGTCTGGAGAGCGTGCCAAGCTCGAAGGTCTGGAAGATGCGCGTCTGTGCGCTGGTACGGAGGAGCGTGCCAAGCTCGAAGGTCTGGAAGATGCGCGTCAGTGCGCTGGTACGGAGGAGCGTGCCAAGCTCGAAGGTCTGGAAGATGCGCGTCAGTGCGCTGGTACGGAGGAGCGTGCCAAGCTCGAAGGTCTGGAAGATGCGCGTCTGTGCGCTGGTACGGAGGAGCGTGCCAAGCTCGAAGGTCTGGAAGATGCGCGTCAGTGACGAACAGCTGCGCTGGGGTCTGCAGTGGAGCGCTGGGGTGCCTCCCGTGGAAGTTACAGGGAGCGCAGAACAGTCTCCTCCACAGGCTACGGCGACAGCAGACGAAGGCTGGAGCAAAACATCTCAAGGCTGGAGAGATCCATCTTACAGCATTGGTAGACCAGAGGATCTCCCGAAAGAGTCTAGATGTTAGAGAATATGACTCAGCATGAATACAACACGACCCCACCCCAAAACGAGGGGAAGCGCCCTGGTATTTAAAGCCCACAGGGGGACTAATTAGCCTGCCACCACAGGTGCGAGAGATAATAGAATATCAAACAGGTGTGGCCACTAAGGGTAAGGAACGAGAGGGTGGGGGCTAGAGAGAGTGAGTAGGGAATTCCTAACAGTAGGCTTAAAGAAGACAGAGAAAAGGTAGTGAGCAGCGGGCAAAACCTCACAGTACCCCCCCCTCAACGGGAGCCACCCGGCGACCCAAAACAAATACAGACAGAGTGGCAGGGGGCAAAACAAGAGGTACTGGCCAAGCCAGCAGGGGAAGCCAACCACAAGAGTGGGGCTAGCAAAAGAAACAGGGTCGCCGAGGGGTAACTAGGGTAGCAGAGGGGCAACTGGGGGAACTGGTCTAGAGGAACTGGGTCTAGAGAACTAGTCTAGCGAACTGGGCAAGAGAACTGGTCTAGAGAACTGGTTTAGAGAACTGGTCTAGAGAACGGGTCTAGAGGAACTGGTCTAGAGGAACTGGGTCTAGAGAACTGGTCTAGAGCAACTGGTCTAGAGGCTGCGCAAGCTGCCGGAGCCAGGCTAGCAGAGGGAAAGGGTAGCTGCCAGGGCACTGATAGCTACAGGGCCTATGCTAGCTGTACTGCTACATCAACATAGAGGCTGCGCTAGCTGCCGGAGCTAGGCTGGCAGACAGGGCTGGACCAGCATGAGAGCACAAGCTAGCTGGAAGGACAGTCCTAGCTGTGTGAGATAAACTGACCTTGCTAGCTGAAAGGGCAGTCCTAGCAGTGGGAAAAACTACACAAAAAAGTGGAGGCCATGCAGAGGGACCGGGTTAGCTGCTTGGGCCTGGCCAGCTACAGGGCCTATGCCAGCTGCAAGGCTGCATCAACATAGAGGCTGTGCTAACAGCCGGGGCCAAGCTAGCAGACCGGGGCCATGCAGAGGGAAACTGGGTTAGCTGCCGGTGGGGTCGTACTGTTATGGTTTGTAACCGACCCCAATCGCACAACACAAGACAGGTATGATGGTTTGCCAAGAAACAGATATTTATTGAACAACAGGGAAATACAGGGAAAAGGGCACTGTCCCTTAAAGGGAGAATCACAAATACAGGAATATAATATGAGGGGAAGGAAAGGTGCCTTTAAGAGGCGGGCAGGAAAAGGGAACACTAAGGGAAAGTAAGGGAACGCCTAAGGGAAGGTTAAGGGAACGCCTTGGGACAGAGGAACTAGAGACTAGGTAAACCAGGGACAAGGAGAACTAGGGAGAGAGGACTAGGGACTAGGAGAGCTAGGGAACAGGAGAAACGGGGACTAGGGGAACTAGGGACAAGGAACTAGGTGGAACTAGAAGGGGAGAACTTGGGACCAGGAACTAGGTGGAACTAGAAAGGGGAGAACTAGGGAACAGAGGGGACTGAGGCCCGCGGAGGCGGGCTGGGGAACAGGGAGGAACTGGGAGGACTGGTGGAAATCATCTGGGCCGCTCTGCAGGACAGAGGAGATAGTTAATGCACAAAAGGGAAAAAACAGAGCAGGTGCAGAACAGTCCAAATAACAAAGTGAACAAAGTAATAATATCTTCGTGTGACAAACACACAGGGGGAGATGTAAAGTCCAAAAATACTATTCTAAGTGAGAACCAAAAACAGAGGCAATACGCTGGGAGAGTGACATCACAATCTAAACTCACCCAGGCGTATGCGTAATGGTACAGGAAACGCAGCGGGAAGGGGGCAAGGGGCATTACGCTGAGTGAGTGACATCACAATCAAAACTCACCCAGGCGTATGCGTAAAGGTACAGGGACAGCAGCGGGAACGGGGGCAAGGGCACTACGCTGAGTGAGTGACATCACAATCAAAACTCACCCAGGCGTATGCGTAAAGGTACAGGGACAGCAGCGGGAACGGGGGCAAGGGCACTACGCTGAGTGAGTGACATCACAATCAAAACTCACCCAGGCGTATGCGTAAAGGTAAAGGGACAGCAACGGGGCGAGGGCATCGCCACCGGGTGGCTGGCTGTCCGAGCCGAGGAACAGAGCGCTGGGACAACGGCGGTGGCGAGGATGTCGTCCACCGGGTAGCCGCTGTCGGAGCCGAGGAACAGAGTGGCGCGCCACACCTTGGTGTGCGCGTCGGAACAGAGAGCTGGAACAGTGGCGGTGGCGAGGATGTCGTCCACCGGGTAGCCGCTGTCGGAGCCGAGGAACAGAGTGCGCGCCACACCTTGGTGTGCGCGTCGGAACAGAGAGCTGGAACAGTGGCGGTGGCGAGGATGTCGTCCACCGGGTAGCCGCTGTCGGAGCCGAGGAACAGAGTGCGCGCCACACCTTGGTGTGCGCGTCGGAACAGAGAGCTGGAAACAGTGGCGGTGGCGAGGATGTCGTCCACCGGGTAGCCGCTGTCGGAGCCGAGGAACAGAGTGCGCGCCACACCTTGGTGTGCGCGTCGGAACCGAGAGACGCCTCGGGGTGCGTCTGCGGGGAGGAGTGTGCCAAGCACGAAGGTCTGGAAGATGCGCGTCGGCGCGCTGAGGTCTGGAGAGCGTGCCAAGCTCGAAGGTCTGGAAGATGCGCGTCTGTGCGCTGGTACGGAGGAGCGTGCCAAGCTCGAAGGTCTGGAAGATGCGCGTCAGTGCGCTGGTACGGAGGAGCGTGCCAAGCTCGAAGGTCTGGAAGATGCGCGTCAGTGCGCTGGTACGGAGGAGCGTGCCAAGCTCGAAGGTCTGGAAGATGCGCGTCTGTGCGCTGGTACGGAGGAGCGTGCCAAGCTCGAAGGTCTGGAAGATGCGCGTCAGTGACGAACAGCTGCGCTGGGGTCTGCAGTGGAGCGCTGGGGTGCCTCCCGTGGAAGTTACAGGGAGCGCAGAACAGTCTCCTCCACAGGCTACGGCGACAGCAGACGAAGGCTGGAGCAAAACATCTCAAGGCTGGAGAGATCCATCTTACAGCATTGGTAGACCAGAGGATCTCCCGAAAGAGTCTAGATGTTAGAGAATATGACTCAGCATGAATACAACACGACCCCACCCCAAAACGAGGGGAAGCGCCCTGGTATTTAAAGCCCACAGGGGGACTAATTAGCCTGCCACCACAGGTGCGAGAGATAATAGAATATCAAACAGGTGTGGCCACTAAGGGTAAGGAACGAGAGGGTGGGGGCTAGAGAGAGTGAGTAGGGAATTCCTAACAGTAGGCTTAAAGAAGACAGAGAAAAGGTAGTGAGCAGCGGGCAAAACCTCACAGTACCCCCCCCTCAACGGGAGCCACCCGGCGACCCAAAACAAATACAGACAGAGTGGCAGGGGGCAAAACAAGAGGTACTGGCCAAGCCAGCAGGGGAAGCCAACCACAAGAGTGGGGCTAGCAAAAGAAACAGGGTCGCCGAGGGGTAACTAGGGTAGCAGAGGGGCAACTGGGGGAACTGGTCTAGAGGAACTGGGTCTAGAGAACTAGTCTAGCGAACTGGGCAAGAGAACTGGTCTAGAGAACTGGTTTAGAGAACTGGTCTAGAGAACGGGTCTAGAGGAACTGGTCTAGAGGAACTGGGTCTAGAGAACTGGTCTAGAGCAACTGGTCTAGAGGCTGCGCAAGCTGCCGGAGCCAGGCTAGCAGAGGGAAAGGGTAGCTGCCAGGGCACTGATAGCTACAGGGCCTATGCTAGCTGTACTGCTACATCAACATAGAGGCTGCGCTAGCTGCCGGAGCTAGGCTGGCAGACAGGGCTGGACCAGCATGAGAGCACAAGCTAGCTGGAAGGACAGTCCTAGCTGTGTGAGATAAACTGACCTTGCTAGCTGAAAGGGCAGTCCTAGCAGTGGGAAAAACTACACAAAAAAGTGGAGGCCATGCAGAGGGACCGGGTTAGCTGCTTGGGCCTGGCCAGCTACAGGGCCTATGCCAGCTGCAAGGCTGCATCAACATAGAGGCTGTGCTAACAGCCGGGGCCAAGCTAGCAGACCGGGGCCATGCAGAGGGAAACTGGGTTAGCTGCCGGTGGGGTCGTACTGTTATGGTTTGTAACCGACCCCAATCGCACAACACAAGACAGGTATGATGGTTTGCCAAGAAACAGATATTTATTGAACAACAGGGAAATACAGGGAAAAGGGCACTGTCCCTTAAAGGGAGAATCACAAATACAGGAATATAATATGAGGGGAAGGAAAGGTGCCTTTAAGAGGCGGGCAGGAAAAGGGAACACTAAGGGAAAGTAAGGGAACGCCTAAGGGAAGGTTAAGGGAACGCCTTGGGACAGAGGAACTAGAGACTAGGTAAACCAGGGACAAGGAGAACTAGGGAGAGAGGACTAGGGACTAGGAGAGCTAGGGAACAGGAGAAACGGGGACTAGGGGAACTAGGGACAAGGAACTAGGTGGAACTAGAAGGGGAGAACTTGGGACCAGGAACTAGGTGGAACTAGAAAGGGGAGAACTAGGGAACAGAGGGGACTGAGGCCCGCGGAGGCGGGCTGGGGAACAGGGAGGAACTGGGAGGACTGGTGGAAATCATCTGGGCCGCTCTGCAGGACAGAGGAGATAGTTAATGCACAAAAGGGAAAAAACAGAGCAGGTGCAGAACAGTCCAAATAACAAAGTGAACAAAGTAATAATATCTTCGTGTGACAAACACACAGGGGGAGATGTAAAGTCCAAAAATACTATTCTAAGTGAGAACCAAAAACAGAGGCAATACGCTGGGAGAGTGACATCACAATCTAAACTCACCCAGGCGTATGCGTAATGGTACAGGAAACGCAGCGGGAAGGGGGCAAGGGGCATTACGCTGAGTGAGTGACATCACAATCAAAACTCACCCAGGCATATGCGTAAAGGTACAGGGACAGCAGCGGGAACGGGGGCAAGGGCACTACGCTGAGTGAGTGACATCACAATCAAAACTCACCCAGGCGTATGCGTAAAGGTACAGGGACAGCAGCGGGAACGGGGGCAAGGGCACTACGCTGAGTGAGTGACATCACAATCAAAACTCACCCAGGCGTATGCGTAAAGGTAAAGGGACAGCAACGGGGCGAGGGCATCGCCACCGGGTGGCTGGCTGTCCGAGCCGAGGAACAGAGCGCTGGGACAACGGCGGTGGCGAGGATGTCGTCCACCGGGTAGCCGCTGTCGGAGCCGAGGAACAGAGTGGCGCGCCACACCTTGGTGTGCGCGTCGGAACAGAGAGCTGGAACAGTGGCGGTGGCGAGGATGTCGTCCACCGGGTAGCCGCTGTCGGAGCCGAGGAACAGAGTGCGCGCCACACCTTGGTGTGCGCGTCGGAACAGAGAGCTGGAACAGTGGCGGTGGCGAGGATGTCGTCCACCGGGTAGCCGCTGTCGGAGCCGAGGAACAGAGTGCGCGCCACACCTTGGTGTGCGCGTCGGAACAGAGAGCTGGAAACAGTGGCGGTGGCGAGGATGTCGTCCACCGGGTAGCCGCTGTCGGAGCCGAGGAACAGAGTGCGCGCCACACCTTGGTGTGCGCGTCGGAACCGAGAGACGCCTCGGGGTGCGTCTGCGGGGAGGAGTGTGCCAAGCACGAAGGTCTGGAAGATGCGCGTCGGCGCGCTGAGGTCTGGAGAGCGTGCCAAGCTCGAAGGTCTGGAAGATGCGCGTCTGTGCGCTGGTACGGAGGAGCGTGCCAAGCTCGAAGGTCTGGAAGATGCGCGTCAGTGCGCTGGTACGGAGGAGCGTGCCAAGCTCGAAGGTCTGGAAGATGCGCGTCAGTGCGCTGGTACGGAGGAGCGTGCCAAGCTCGAAGGTCTGGAAGATGCGCGTCTGTGCGCTGGTACGGAGGAGCGTGCCAAGCTCGAAGGTCTGGAAGATGCGCGTCAGTGACGAACAGCTGCGCTGGGGTCTGCAGTGGAGCGCTGGGGTGCCTCCCGTGGAAGTTACAGGGAGCGCAGAACAGTCTCCTCCACAGGCTACGGCGACAGCAGACGAAGGCTGGAGCAAAACATCTCAAGGCTGGAGAGATCCATCTTACAGCATTGGTAGACCAGAGGATCTCCCGAAAGAGTCTAGATGTTAGAGAATATGACTCAGCATGAATACAACACGACCCCACCCCAAAACGAGGGGAAGCGCCCTGGTATTTAAAGCCCACAGGGGGACTAATTAGCCTGCCACCACAGGTGCGAGAGATAATAGAATATCAAACAGGTGTGGCCACTAAGGGTAAGGAACGAGAGGGTGGGGGCTAGAGAGAGTGAGTAGGGAATTCCTAACAGTAGGCTTAAAGAAGACAGAGAAAAGGTAGTGAGCAGCGGGCAAAACCTCACATAACCTCTTTAGCCCTAGCGCTATTTTCTGAAAATCCGCCTAAAAATACATACCTAAGTAAATGGAAGATTGCTCCACTACAAGGCCCATTTGCATGTTCTTGGTATCTATAGGGACATCTATGGATCTCAGGGAATGTATTCCCAGTATCAGAAATATTGTCTCTGTTACTAGGCTTGAGTAAATTGTAATGACACAAAGGAGAATATCTATATATATTTAATATTTCATCTTTGACGGTGAATAACACCATGCAAAAATGTACCATACATGAAACTAAAATTAAAAGATGATTAAACAGACGGCTTTGTAGATACAGTACTGAATTCTGCCATCCGGACACATGCAACTTGAAATATGATTATAGAATATAGAATATCAGGCCTATAAATTACCTTATTACAAGTAACACGTCTATGGATCGGGCCAAATCTCCCCTTTCCAATGGCAGAGTTCAATCTGGATTTAGTATCACCAGGCGTGCAGCAAAAAATTTGAATGAAATCTACTGTAAGTACAGTTACTTGTTTATTATGTCGATTTCTCCGCCATTTCTCATCAGATTGCAATGCAGTTTTTTGCTAGACATTCACAGAAAGGTAGAGACACTAACTGTGTTCTAATTTATGCCAATAACGTCCAGGTTTGTGGGAGATAATCCTGAAAAATGTGATAAATAAAAAGTTAATCCACAAGTCATAGCTGGCTGGAGCTGGGTAGTGAAGTTTTTCTAAATTCCAAAGCCCATCGAAATCCCTGGGTCTCCTCTCCTCATATGACTACAAACAAAATGGCAGCGCGCATTTCCTAGCGTCGATATTCGCCTGTTTCCGACTAGATTTCCAAAACTCATATTTCACTAATAACACTCTAACCTATTGGTATTTGGTAAACAAACGTATTACTGAAAATATACACTTTGACTGCTGTTTTGTCAGGGTTAGGGTATTTACTCTTGGCTACATTTAAAAAAGAATATATAATAATAATGCAACATTAATTCATACAGTCTGTAGAGATGGATTTATGGCATGATGTCATTTTGGGTCTGGTACCGGACCCATCAGGCTTAAGAGGTTAATAGAGAACCATCTATCATGTGTCTCCCCTACCCTGTCTCCCTTTAAGCCTCTGTACTGTCTCAATATAGAACCATCTATCATGTGGCTCCCCTACCCTGTCTCCCTTTAAGCCTCTGTACTGTCTTAATAGAGAAATATCCTGTGTCTCCCCTACTCTGTCTTGCTCTAACCCTCTGTATTGTCTCAATAGAGAACCATCTATCCTCTATCCCTACTCTGCCTCTGTACTGTCTCAATAGAGAACCATCTATCCTCTGACCCTACTCTGTTTCTGTGTCTCAATCAAAACAAACACAGGAGAGGACGTCCTACTCTCCAGACTAAGAAATGACGTAAACTCCATGATCAAAACTGCTAAAAAAAAATTCATCAATGACAAAACCGAGGAAAACAAAAATAAACCACGTGAACTTTGGAAATTACTCAACAATCAACTAGGCTGCAGTAAAAAACTCAAAACCAGGTTCTCAAACATAAACATAAAGACGGACAACACGCTCATCACAGACAAGCTGGATGTAGCCAATTACTTAAACACTTTCTTCACAAACATAGCCACAACACTGGTAAACAAACTACCCTCCCACTCAGGGCAGTATGGGGTAGAACACATAGTAGCATACTACAAGAACCTAGGCGTCCACAAAGACGACTTCAAACTGGAAATAGTAACTACAGATGAGGTACTCAAAAAACTGAGCGCCCTCCAACCAAACAAGGCCACTGGCCATGACAACATCCCCTCCAAATTCCTCAGAGACTCAGCAGCAGCCATCACCCCAGTCATCACACACATAATAAACCTCTCCATAAAACAGGGACACGTCCCCAAGGACTTCAAAATTGCGAGAGTAACACCCCTGCACAAAAAGGGCAGCAAATTAGACCCGGGTAACTACCGCCCTGTTTCTATCCTTACATCCATCTCGAAAGTCATGGAAAAAATAGTATACGAACAGATCCAAAAGTACCTCGTGGAAAAAAATCTAATCTACGAATTCCAATCTGGCTTCAGAACATCCCACTCCACTGACACATGCCTTCTCTACTTGAACGACCACATCAAACAAGAGGTGGACGCGGGCAAATACTGCGGCATGGTCATGCTGGACCTACAAAAGGCCTTCGACACTGTCAATCACACCATTCTGATTGACAAGCTAAAAGCAATTGGTTTTGATAGTTTATCAGTGAGCTGGATACAATCCTACCTGGAGGGGAGGGAACAGATGGTGGAAGTAAACGGTACACTATCCCCCCCCCTCACAGTGAGCTGTGGTGTTCCACAAGGAAGCATACTAGGACCGCTACTATTCCTAATTTATGCAAATGACATGTCGTCAGCTTGTGACTGCAACTTGTTCCTGTTTGCGGACGACTCAGCCCTGCTGGTCTCTGACAAGAACAAGTTACAGGTTGAAAAAGCCCTCAGCTCGGAACTAGGCAAAATCTGCATATGGCTCGCCGACAACAAACTATCATTACACATGGGCAAAATAGAGTCCATTCTCTTCGGTTCAAATAACAAACTCAGCAAGACCGACGGCTTCTCGGTTACAGTGGGTGACAATATTATCACAAGGAAAGATGAAATTACCTACCTGGGTTCCATCCTAGAGGCTAATCTTTCCTGTGACAAAATGGCATCCAATGTAATAAAAAAAGTCAACCAACGAACGCGATTCTTGTACCGGATCTCCTCTCTGGTAAACAAGAATACCCTGAAGACTCTAGCAGGAGCACTCATTCAAGGGTACTACGACTATGCTTGCACCTCATGGTACCAAAGCACCTCAAAGGCACTAAAAAACAAATTACAAACATCTCAAAACAAGCTAGTCAGACTACTACTTGACCTGACTCCTAGAACCCACCTCACCCCTGCCCACTTTGACAACCTAGGATGGCTTAGAGTAGACGACAGAGTACAGCAACTTGCAATGGGCCTGGTCTACAAGATACACTACGCGACCAAGGTACCCATGTACATGTCA
Organism: Notolepis coatsorum; assembly: GCF_963971535.1. Taxonomy (NCBI): domain Eukaryota; kingdom Metazoa; phylum Chordata; class Actinopteri; order Aulopiformes; family Paralepididae; genus Notolepis; species Notolepis coatsorum. Next base: position 189,608,379 of record NC_140169.1, read on the forward strand.
AAATACTTCCCAAAGGTCAGTGAATACCACGATCACAACACCAGAGGGAGCTCCACAAATCATGTAAAACCCAGATTCGGCTCAAACAAGGGACTAAACACGTTTCGCAATTATGCCACATCAATGTGGAACGCCCTGCCTAAAGCTGTAAAGGAATGTGAATCACTACCCACCTTCAAAAACACTCTCAAAAAACACCTACGTGAGACTGCAATTCGAAACTGGCCCCTACAAATGTCCTAACCTAGTTGTACAGTAAATGACCAAGTAAGGCTTTGTCAATATTCCAATGTACAGTGTAAAATGTGTGTGTGTCCCCTTCCCAACCCCCCCCCACCCCCCCCACCTCCAATGTACAGCCCTCACCCAACCCACCCAACCCCACCCAACCAACCTCCTCCAATGTACAGTTTCTATGCCAAATGTATATACACTCCTTTGCTGGACACTTTTGTATCACAAACAGTACTGTATTTGCAAATCTGATATGTCATAAATGTATAGATGTAGCAGTACTGTCTATCTGTATGTCATGTATGTCATATATGTTATGATGAATTGAAAATGGGGGACCCTGATGTAAACAAGACGAAAGTCTTTCTCTGGTCTGCATCCCCTTAACAATTGTATGTATTGAGCTGTACTGTACTGTACCCATTCTGCAATCTGTTAATAAACTTTTCAATCAATCAATCAATCAATCCTCTAAAGAAAAGCAGAGGAAGCAGAAAGATGAGTAGGGGACGAGGGAGGGAGAGAGAAAGAGACGGGTGGATGAGGGAGAGAGAGACAGTGGACAAAAAACAGAGGGAGGAAAGATGGGAACACAACAATATGCGTCACCATGACGACCTCTGTGTCCTCCTGTCTCTTTTACCCTCACTTTCTCCATCGCTGCTCTGTCCTATTTTGGTATGAAGATGATAAAAATCTGTGGTCCTGGGAGGCTTCAGAGAGAAGGAGAGAGAGCACACTGTCTGCTTTGCTCTGCTCTCCTCTCATGCTGATATTAGCACCCCCGTGTGTGTGTGTGTGTGTGTGTGTGTGTGTGTGTGTGTGTGTGTGTGTGTGTGTGTGTGTGTGTGTGTGTGTGTGTGTGTGTGTGTGTGTGTGTGTGTGTGTGTGTGTGTGTGTGTGTGTGTGCGTGCGTGCGTGTGTGTGTGCGTGCGTGCGTGCGTGCGTGCGTGCGTGCGTGCGTGCGTGCGTGCGTGCGTGCGTGCGTGCGTGCGTGCGTGCGTGCGTGCACGTGACTCTATGTTACGTTGAGAGACAAGAAACAGTAGGTAAAAAAGTCAAAAAAAATGTCAAGTGACAAAATCTCCCCATAGTTAAATAATAGCAGTGTTGGTCAGACAAAGATAATCTGTAGAGCTGCTCAACGAAAATGGAGGAAAACCAAGCTCACGGTCCACTGCGATATATATAAGGAAGCCATGACTGCCTATAACAAAGAAATACGAGTGGCAAGAAAGGACTATTTTTCTAAGATTATCACAGAGAATGTTGGAAACTCTAGAATATTATTCTCAGCCATCGACCAGCAACACTGCCCCCACCCCTCCACACTCATTCGCATCAAAATGTGAAGAACTAGCATTATTCTTCAATAACAAAATAACTTCAATTAGAGCCAGCATTAGTCCTGATACAAACATGGACACCATCAGCAAACCCTGCGAAAAAGTAACCATAGGAAAATTTGCTTGCATTACATCAACTGAGCTTTACAAAACTGTCATGGAATGTAACTCCTCCACTTCCTGTATTGACCCTATACCCACAGCATTTTTTAAGCGAATATTCAAGAGTATTGCAAGTCATGTCCTAAATATTATAAATACATCGCTTCTGACAGGTATTTTCCCAGACGCATTCAAAACAGCTGTCGTAAGACCCTTACTAAAGAAACCCAAACTAGACAGTAATGTACTAACCAACATAGGCCAATATCCAACCTCCCATTCATCAGCAAGATACTTGAAAGAATTGTCTCAATACAAATAAACTCTGTTCTCAAAGAAAACAACATCATGGAGGCATTTCAATCAGGCTTCAGAACGCACCATAGCACTGAAACTGCTTTTACAAAAATTATTTGTGACCTTAGAATAAACTCTGATGCAAACAAAGTCTCAATTCTCGTCCTATTAGATCTAAGCGCAGCGTTTGACACGATCGACCATGATATCCTAATAAATCGTCTAGAAAAGTTAGTTGGTCTTTCTGACTATGTATTAAACTGGTTCAGAACATATATCAAAGAGAGAAAATATTACGTCAGGCTTGGAGTTCATTCTTCTGAGAAACATGACACCACTTCGGAGTTCCACAGGGGAGCTGCCTTGGTCCATTATTATTCTCACTATACATGCTGCCACTCGGAGACATCATTAGAAAGCACAATGTATGTTTTCATAGTTATGCAGATGACACACAATTGTACATCTCCGCTGAACCAAATGATCACACAGCTATAAACTCCATTTCCGCCTGTCTCTTAGCAATAAACAAATGGATGACGAACAACTTCCTAAAATTAAATGAGGGCAAAACTGAAATCCTACTAGTCGGTCCTATAACAAAAAGAGAAATGTTACAGAGCAATATGGGGCAACTTACTCCTTGGATAAAACCCGAAGTTACAAGTCTTGGTGTTATAATAGACTCAGACCTAAGCTTTAAATCACACGTCAATAAGGTGACAAAAACATCATTTTTCGACCTTAGAAACATAGCTAAGGTACGGCCGTTTATAAATAAAAAAGACGCTGAAAAACTGATCCATGCCTTTATCTCAAGCCGACTTAACTACTGTAATGCACTCCTCACTGGCCTCCCAAAAAATAACACAGAACGACTCCAAGTCATTCAAAACTCGGCAGCTAGGCTACTAACTAGAACCAAGAGGAGAGACCACATCAGTCCTGTATTCAGGGGCGTAGCTGTATATTCTGGGCCCCATGAAAGAATGTATTAGTGGGCCCCCAATTAATATTTTTGGACATTTATTTATTGATGAAAACGCATAATATGGTTTTTACCTATACATTCGGATCAGCAGTTCAGCACCTGCACTGTTGGTGGGTGAGCCTAGTAAAGGATGTCGCATTGCATTCATCTTCAATGAATGGACCAATGCAATAGTCTACCAAAGAACCTTGAGTCGCACTAGGCTGGGAACAACCCTGGGTCAAGTGATAGTAAACTGGACTGGACGAACAACATCGAGGCACTACAGGAAGGGACAGAGAAGACTGTTCTTCCTGAGAAGGCTCAGGGCCCTCATTCATCAACCTGACTTACGCACAGATTTGTGCTTAACCTGTGCGTACGATCATTTCTAAGCAAAGAGTGGGATTCATCAATTTCAACTTGAACTTGACTTAGTGCTTATGTGTACGCACAGCTCGGACCACACTTAGCTGACGCCCAGTGGTAGAATATATTATTACAACAAGGAAATGAGCTTCTGTGCATATTAACACTGGCATGTTCTGTATGAACCGTAGTTCATTATAGTTCATTGTAAAATAGCAACAGTAGTGTAAAAAACCCTATAAATAGCATTTGGAATAATAGATCTTTCTCTCAGAATGAATGCAGCATGGTTTATATAGCGTTATCGGAATATACGGGGTGTAGGCTACTGACTGACTGCGCTCCGCGTAGCTTGATTGATTGATTGATTGATTGAAAAGTTTATTAACAGATTGCAGAATGGGTACAGTACAGTACAGCTCAGTACATACAATTGTTAAGGGGATGCAGACCAGAGAAAGACTTTCGTCTTGTTTACATCAGGGTCCCCCATTTTCAATTCATCATAAATCATAAAGCTCAACTCGTTATTATTTTGCGCACAGACCGCAGAAACACAGGAACGTTTTGATTATATTTAAAAGGCTTTACGTTAAACGAAACAAGTGGAATTTCGAAGCTGTAAGCAGAATACAAGTCATATGAACACCCACAATATAGTGTTCTTCCCCCTTTTTACTGTATAAGAAAGAATAGAAAATGCATTGCAATGACACCAGATAGTGGACAGACTATGTATATGATGGGATTCAAGTTCGCGTTTTTGTTGATCATAGGCATGCTGTCAGAGTATGATATCTTAATCAAACATTCTAGAACATTTGTCGTCACAGATCATGTCCTAATAGAACATAGGCTATGGCATGGTCCATCGTGATATTGTGTGGACTGTTATTATTACTGTACCGGTACCACCCATTGTGACAACAGCCTTGTGAGTCCCGCACACAAACATGATGGAATTCAAGTTCATGTATTGAAAGGCAGGCTACATCATACATGCAGTGAGATTCATTGTTCTTGTATATGCTCTCGTATTATTGTTTATATAGGCTACCCAATACTGACATCAAAATAGATTGTAGTATGCCTCTAGAAATCATATGCAGCAGGTAGAAAATTGACGGAAGATCCATCGCGATTTGGAATAAAATTGAGGAGAACTTTAATCCCTGGGTATTAATCAAACAACACGGGAAAAGGCAGTCATATTCCAGCGCGGTCTTTATTAGTGTTTGCGCTGCCCAGGCAGCAATGGTTAATAGATATCATATCCGACATCACCGTTCTCATAACACGCTTCCCTCGGCTTAGTCCATTTTTCCACATTTCATGGGGGTATACCATTACTGTATATGGTTAATCGGGGCGGTTCTGGTATGCAAATACTTAAAACAGTGCACAAGCTCAAACGTAGGATCAAAGTCATATTCATCATGACAGGTGTGCGTAGAACCTGCGTACGCACGTGTGGTGAATCCCGATTTTCCTGTGCGTACACTCATTCTAAATTCTGTGCTTACGTGTGGAAATAGAACATGTTCTACGCACACGTTGATGAATGAGGGCCCAGGTCTTTTAATGTCTGCAGCAAATTGCTGCAGATGTTCTACCAGCCTGTGGTTGCTGGTGCCCTCTTCTTCGCTGTGGTATGCTGGGGGGGCAACACCAACACACACAAAATAAACAAACTGGTCAAAAAAGCAAGCTCTGTGGTGGGAGCGGACCTGGACAGTCTGAATCACATTTTTTTTTTCTCTTTTTTTCTACCATAAACAGATATTTTTCAAGTTCCAAGTTTTAATACTCTTATCAACATGCGAGTCAACAAATGCTTGCTTTATGCAGCCATTTAACACAAAAGGATGACCCTCATGCATTGCAAATTTGCATCAAATTCAAAACAGAGTGATGCACAAAATAACTTAAAAGAAAATAATAACACACACACACACACACACACACACACTTCAGAAACAAACAAACATAGTATCAATGAGAGCATCAATCATACACCTGAGTGATTTCTAGTAAATTATTATTATTATTATTGATATTCTCATTTGGTTCATTACAATTTACTCAAGCCTAGTAACAGACACAGTATTTCTGACACTGGGAATACATTCCCTGAGATCCATAGATGTCCCTAGAATCAGATATATTGGAAGTATTGCTGGTCCGATATGTCATATATTCAATTTGAGTCTTAAGGAAGGAATTTATCCGCAAATATGGAAGGTAGCTAAGGTCACTCCTCTACCAAAAAATAGAAACGAATCATTCACTGGACCAAATAGTAGGTCAATCAGTATTTTACCTGTTTTAGGTATACTTATGGAAAGAATTGCATTCAAACAAATTCAAAATTACTTCTCCCTTAATAACATAAATTCTGACTTTCAACATGCTTACAAACCTGGCTATTCAACATGCACAGCACTTACACAATTGGCTGATGATTGGTTAAGAAATATTGACTGTAAATTATTAGTTGGTACAGTACTGTTAGATTTTAGCGCAGCTTTTGATCTCATTGATCATGAACTGCTGCTTACAAAACTAGCTGATTATGGTTTCAAACACTCAGCTACTAACTGGATGAAAAGTTATTTATTCATGAGACAACAATGTGTCCTGTTTAATGGAACTTTATCAAGCTTTAAAACGCTACAATGTGGCATTCCTCAAGGAAGTTGCCTTGGACTATTATTATATTCAATATTTGTAAATGATATGCCACAAAGTTTAAGAAATGCAAGCAGTTTCATTTATACATATGACACTACAATATATGCTTCGGCAAGCAATGCCAAAGACCTCAGCAGTCTTCTTCAAAGTGAGTTAATGCAGATTTCTGAATGGGTCACGGTAAATAAACTGAAACTAAATGCATCCAAAATGTCAAAATGATTTGTTCAAAGCATGCTCAGAGAGAGAATCACAGATTAAATATTTCTTTGCAGGGTGCAGATATTGATCAAGTTAAGGAGGCCAGATTGCTTGGAGTTATAATAGATGAAACACTATCTTGGTCAACTCACATTAACAATATTGTAACAAAAATGATTTCAATATTATATTATTATTAGACGGAATGCCTTTTTTTATTTTTTTTTTAACAGACACAGCTACCAAGCAAGTCATACAATCACTAGTTTTGTCACATCTGGACTACTGTCCAGCAATCTGGTCAAATGCATCCAAACAAGACTTAAATAAAATACAGCTTACTCAAAATAGAGCTGCAAGACTTGCATTGCATAGCTCAATTAGAAACAGTGTTGAGAAAATGCACAAGGAACTGTCATGGATGAGAGTCAATGAGAGACTAGTGTGTAGTCTTATTTTGTTTATGAGAAATATTTATACTTTACATAAACCTGTGTGCCTCTTTTTGCAGCTGGTGCTTATTAGTGATGGTCATGGCTATGGCACTAGACAAGCATTGAGGTGTCGGTTCGCCCTGCCGAGACCCAGAACTGAAGCCTTAAAGAAAACTGTAATGTACAGGGCAATGTCCTACTGGAATAGACTTCCACAATATTTGGTTTCAATTACCAGTAAGGTGGGATTCAAGAGGAGACTACGAGTGGCTGTAATGCAGAAAGAGATTGATTTTGGTTGGGTCTAATCTGTGTCTAATGAATGGGTTCTTGTGTTGGGTTATGTGTTGCTTTGGAATGTGTTTGTCTAGTGATTATAAGGAGTATTAGAGTATGAGTGTATGGAATGTTGTGCTGTTTTTTAGCATGTTTTAGTTTTCTCTGAGATGTCTTTGTTTGTTGTTTTATTGATATTTGTTGTTTTATTGATTATTTGTTGATTTTATTTGTTGATTTGTTGATTATTATTTGTTATTGTTCTATATTAGAAAATTTGGCATACATTTGATTGGTTTAATGTTCTATAATTGTTTGTATATTTTATTGGTGTTTTATTGATATTTGTTTTGTTTTTATGTTGTTTTATTGGTTATTCTTGTTTAATTTTATATGTTTGGATCCAGACCCCAGGAAGAATAGTCGCTGCTGAGGCAGTGACTAATGGGAATCTGAAATAAATAAATAAATAAATAAATAAAAAAAGATAGCAAATGGACCATTTAAAAAAAAGTCTGTAAATGTTTATTCTACGTTCTTTTTTTTGTTTTGTATTTTATTTTTTTATTATTTTTTAAACAAACACATAAACAAACATGACAACACACGATTAGATATACAAGCATTGTAAAACAGTGTACATCAGTTAACTCATCGTTTGGATAAATGTCTTATACAAGATATACCCCTAATACCTGCTATCTATTCCCCTACACACATATTATGCTCTTGCTCGCACCCCCCGCCCTGGACCCCCCCATGGATAATCCATCCATTATCCTTCGCTCCTAACCAGACACTACCATTAAATGCTAGCTTTTATTCTCTCCACCACTTCTAACCACATTGTCAATTTGGATTCATTGAGACCCAAAATTCTTGCTGTAGATATTTCTAGATAAATCACATCGAGATATGTAAGAATCCAGACCTTTCGGCAATTTTTTTCCGGTTGAAACCATCGTGATGCTATCAGTTTTTTAGCCACTGTAATACCAGATAAAACCAATCTCTTTTGTTATATAGGTACTGCATATTCAAAAACATCATTCAGCAGTAATATAGAGGGGTGTACAGGTATATTCAGAATTAAGAGATTTGATAATTGCTGGGTCACTTCTTCCCAGAATATCTTAACTGGTGGGGAGTCCCAATACATGTGCATAAATGTCCCCTCGTCCCCATTTGTACATAAGGAGCATTTGGAGTCTTGTTTAAGACCCATTCTGTTCAGTCTTATAGGAGTCAAGTATGTCCTATGAATATAGTTAAGATTGATTTGTTGATGGTCTGGGTTCCTTGATGCAAGTCGAACATTTGCCCAGGCTTCTTGCCAATCAAAATATTTTTCTAGGTCTGGTATATCCCTCCTCCAAACAGAGTCTAGGTGGAGGGTTTCATACGAAGCCGTTAGTAATTGATGATAAAAATCTGATACAAAACCTCTCGATGTCTCTCTTTCATAGAAAAATGTGTGGTATCTGTGGTGTGCAATTGGTATCCTTAATGGAACACCGTGAGTCTTCAAACATAACAATAATTGTGCGTAAAAAAGATATGTGGAACCGGTGAGATTAAACTTTTTTTCTATTTCATCATAGCTACAAATACTGTTGAAAACATCTCCTAATGTATGTATGCCTTGCTTTTCCCATCTAGGGAATCTTATAGGTCGTTTTCTAATCAGGAGTGCATTGTTATTGAATAAGGGAGTATGATTATGCCATTTATGTGGATTAGAATATTTTTTTTGTGTTTCACGCCATATCCGGATCGCATGTGTAATTATGCGGCCAAATTTCAGTTCGCATTGCTTAATTGATATTTTGGTGTATACTATGTCCTGCAGTCTCTGTGGTGCTACTATATTTACTTCTAAATTTCTCCAGAATACTGATGCTTGGGGTTCAAACCAGGTTGTCAGTGGTCTTAAAGTGTACGCCTTAAAATAGTGGAAAAAATTTGGGATTGCCATCCCTCCGTCGGCTTTGTTTCTCTGTGCGGTGGATCTTTTTATACGTGGTGGTTTGTTATTCCAAATAAATTTATATGCGGAAGAGTGTAATTTTTTCCAGTAACCATCTGGAGGGGGTAACGGAAGCATTGAGCTGATGAAGTTGATTCTAGGTAAGACATCCATCTTGACTATTGAAACCCGTGCCTGTACTGAGTTTTTAAGTTTTGACCACCTGTCAAGGTCGCATTTTATTTTATTTTGGATTTCTATGTAATTGTGTTTCACCGTTTGGCTTATGGTAGGGAATACTTCAACTCCCAAGCATCTAAAGTGTTTAACCATTGGTATTTCTTCTGGAAGACTTGTATTATTTGCAGGGGCGTTCAGTGGAAGGAAAGCCGACTTTGGCCAGTTTATTTTAAATCCCGATAGGTCGCCAAAGTCATTAATCAACTTGAGAAGATAAGGCATTGCGGTGTTAGGGTTTTGCATGAACAGTATTACGTCGTCCGCATATAGACAAATTTCGTGTTGTGTGCCCTTGATTACGATTGGTTCTATGAGTTGGGATTGTCTTATATATTGTGCTAAAGGTTCTAGTGATAAATCGAATAGTCCGGGACTATGAGGGCAACCCTGTCTAGAAGAGCGTGATACCGGAAATATTCCGGAGGTGATTATACCTGTTGTAATCATGGCCGATGGGTCTTTGTATAATACTTTAATCATATCAATGAATCCTTTTCCTAACCCCATCCTTTCTAATACCGCCCATAGATACGACCATTCCAGCCTATCAAAAGCTTTCATTGCATCCAGGGACAGCATCGCCTTGGGTGTGGTGTCGTCCTTGCTGGCATCTAGTACGTATAGTAATCGTCTTATGTTGTCAGTGATCAAACGGTTTCTTATGAAGCCAGTTTGATCCGGATGAACTAAAGACGTCATATGCTTATTTATTTATTCTACGTTCTTATAGAATGAATGAGATTTAAAAAAATATATAAAAAGGATAAAAAAATATAAATCTTTTTAATTTATTATTATTATTTTAATACATTTTGCATTAATTTTAATAACGTGATAATTTGCTGTGTAATTAATTAATCTAATTAACGCGATAAACTGACAGCCCTAATATTTTTTTAATCTATTCTATTCTACAATTTTATTGCACTGCACTATTGCACTATTTTTGTGAGGGCTGGAGGAATCCTGCATGCAGCCCAACGAGGGGGCGTGCCGTTTTTCTCCTTCACGCACCTGATGGGAGTTTGCGATCAGCTCGGGAGAGTACTAGTATTGCAGACTCCCCTCCACTCCTTGTCGGGTCGTTCTTGTTACCACCATCTACTCCGGCGTGAGACGACGTGCCACCCATCACCACCTGTCGCCGTTTTCCTGGAGTGGGACACCGTCTTCGCTCTCTATTACTCCACGGGAGGATCCCAGTGTTCCCACTCCAGACGTCGTGCCGGCTACTTCCCTACTCCCTCTTCATGGTCCTCGTTCCTGGGGTGAGGCTCGCCATCGCTCTCTATTACTCCACGGGAGCATGCCCGTGTTCTCACCCCGTTCCCCTCGGACCCCCTGCGTGCTGCGTTGCCCGTCGGCAGCATCTGATCGGGAGGAAGAGGATTCCTTGGCAGAGCTGCAGAGCCGCAATAATAATAATAATAATAATAATAATTATTATTATTATTACTCTGTGTAGGGACAAAGAAGATTCCTGTTACTTTTTACCCAGCCTGTTAAAGGCACAGTGCCGCCTTTTTTGTGTTCATGGACGTTGATGTTTTTACCCCCTGAAAGGCTGAGTGCCGCTTTTTTTGTATATAATAAATCATGCCCTGGCTTTGCCTAACTCTGATTACCTGTCTGTGTCGTGCAATTGGGGTCGCATTACAAACAATAACAATTTTACTCTGTCTATTTTATCTTGCTCCTTGTCTATTTTAACTTGCTCCTTTTATTATTGTCTATTTAAAACTGAATCAAACCATAAACTAGGTGGCCTGTTGGGATGTTAGATCCTAATGTGAAAAACTGTGATTTTATATCTCTGCACTTATGCCTGTCTTTTTTCTGTTGTGAAGCACTTTGAGCTGCAGTTTCTGTATGAAAGGTGCTATACAAATAAAGTTTATTATTATTATTATTATTATTATTATTATTATTATTATTATTATTATTATTATTATTATTATTATTATTATTATTATTATTAGGGATGTCCGATATTATCGGCCGACCGATATTATCGGCCGATATCGGCAGTAAAATGTGATATCGGAAAATATCGGTATCGATAAAAAAAAACTAAAAAACAATAATTTTTTTTTTTTTTTTTTTTTACATTTATTTAACCTTTATTTACCCAGGAAAGCAAGTAAGAACCAATTCTTATTTTATTTATTGTCAAAAGTATGCATGTTGGTTTAATTCAACAACAAGAGATATGTAATGTTCATTTTAACTTTTTTAATGATTGGTCTGGCTTGATGCGGTCAAAAAACGATTGCACACCAAACGCCGCTGTCTAACTCAGCTGTCAGACAGTTCATTCACTGATTTGAAGACTCCCAAAGGGGGGGGGGGGGGTGCATCTATGAGTGAATCTATGCCACGCCCCCACAGTCATCAACAGATAAGTGTCCAGGTAATATCTATTTCAAGATTAATTTAAATCATACAGGTAAATACAATTTCATATCAATTATTAATATAATCCATAAATCAAAATATATATTATGTTACATGTTTCCCATTAAACTCAAATTGGGTCAATATGTCTCCAACAATCGGCCCCTAATTGGAGACGCTATAGCAAAAACAATTATAGTTATCAATAACATTAAATGGAGCCAGAGTGCACACATAAAAATATAAACATGAAATACCAGAAAGCAATTCATTACATTAGTAATGTTCAATACAGTCATTATCTTTTCTAATTTCATAATGTTCAAAATGTATCCCCCCCAGTCCCAAAATCCATACCAGTCCATCTTCATCATGCCCCAACTTAACCACCACCCACCACCCACAAAGACCCAGTGGCATAAGTGTTCTTGATGGTATGACAACCACGATACGCCAGCCATTGGATAGGGCAAAGTCCCATGGGAGTAGATGTGGTGTAAGATAGAACAGTTCATCTGTGTAAAGAAGTGCGAGAGGGTAGTGTGTGTGCAGTGGCATGGGCAAAGTGGGCAGGGGGCAGGGGAAATTTTACATTTTCAGCTCAATCATCGGCTTCCAGCAGCAAGCAGAGCTTATCGATGGGCCTTTGGAGTGTGTTTGTCTTGGTTCGAACTAACACACTCCGAACATGTCCTTTAGAGTCCGGCAAGGTCTTGACCACACGGGCTAGGGGCCATGAATTCCTTGGTGCAGTTTCGTCTACTATGACGACTACATCATTGACATTGAAGTTTTTTCTTGTCTTGAACCACTTTTGTCTTTGTTGCATGAGTGATAAATATTCTTTGGTCCACCTTCTCCAGAATAGGTCCGCAAGGTATTGCACCTGTTTCCATCTCCTTCTGGCATAGAGTTCATCTTTACGAAAGAGTCCAGGTGGCAAGAGGGGTTTGGTTTTTAACTGTAGCAGGTGGTTTGGCGTTAAGGGCTCTAGATCATTTGGATCCGTTGATACAGTCGTGATGGGTCTGTCGTTGAGGATGGATTCGACCTCACATAGAGCCGTCTGTAGCACATCGTCATCCATCGTTTGCTGCTTTAGGACTGAGAAGAGTACCTTTTTCACCAGCCTGATCAGTCTTTCCCACACTCCTCCAAAGTGGGCTCCGGAAGGCGGATTGAATAACCACCTGACTTGATTGGTCAGGAGTGCATCCTGAATTCTTTGGTGATTTAGCTGAATCAAAGCAGCTTCCAGTTCTTTCTGAGCAATCACAAAGTTGGTACCACGATCTGTTCAAATGGTCAGTACCGATCCTCTCCGACATAAAAATCGCCGTATGGCGTTGATGCAGGAGTCTGTGTCCAAAGTGCTTGCCACTTCCAGGTGAACTGCTCGACTCACGAGGCAAGTAAATATTACTCCCCATCGTTTCACATGTGCTCGACCTCTCTTAACTTCTATGGGTCCGAAATAATCGATGCCCACGTGAGTGAAGGGTGGGAGATCCGGAGCAACACGATCCTCTGGCAAGTCAGCCATCTTTTGCTCTCCAACTCTTGCTTGTATGCGTCTGCAAAACACACATGATTTTATGATCTTTCTTGCTGAAGAGTTTGCAGATGGTAGCCAGAATTTCTGACCGAGCCTGGAGAGCATGTGGTTTTGTCCAGAGTGCCCAACCTGCTGGTGGATATCCTGCAAGATCAATTTGGATACATGAGAGTCTCTGGGCAGTATGATTGGGTTTTTCAAACTCACTGGCATAGCCGTTTTACTTAGCCGCCCTCCAATCCTTGGGATGCCTTCATCCATGATCGGATCCAATTTGCGTAAGGAGCTGTCCGCTTTGACTAGTTTGTCCTTTTTCAGAAGAGTGAGTTCTGAATCAAAGTAGCGCTCTTGTTCATAGCGGATGATTATCTTCTCTGCTTCATACAAGTCCTCCACAGATAAGCCTTGTAGCTCATCTTTAAGCTTGAAGGAGCGGGTCACACGAACCCTGGCTTTCTGACTTCGAAGCAGTAAGAGTTTTTTAAGTTTCAGCCACCAGCCCACAGCTCTTTGAAGTTTCTTCCGTGAAGAGTAGTATTCAATTAGCTTGCTAGTAACGCTGTTGTCCATGTTCAAGCAATTACAGTGATGTCCTTTTTTACCTCTGGGTCACTTGGGGGGATGTGGCCAAGATCCTCAGGAAATTCAGGCCATTCCGCTTTCTCCTTTGACAGGAAGTCGGGGCCATACAACCATCTGGTAGAATTCAGAAATGATTCTATGTGCAATCCAGGTGAGGCGTCGTCTGCCGGATTGTTCTTGGAACTTACATGTCTCCATTGATTTTTGTGAGACAGGTTGTGGATCACTGCAATCCTATTTGCAACGTACGTGTGGAATCGTTTTGTTTGGTTGAAAATGTATTTCAGTACCGATGTACTGTCTGTCCAGAATGTAGAATTCTCCAGTTCCATATGTAGCTCCCTTTGTAAGATTCTGTCTGCTTTCACAACAAGCGTTGCAGCTGCAAGCTCAAGCCTTGGAATGGTGATTTGTTTTAGTGGAGTTACTCTGGCTTTGCCAAATACAAAGGTAACATGGACATCTCCCATGTTATTTGTGAGTCTGAGGTAGCTTGCTGCCCCAATTCCTGACTCACTCGCGTCACAGAAGTGATGCAGCTCAGCAGTCCTTACAAGTCCAAAATGTTCAGGCTTTAAGCATCTGTCCACCTCGAATCTGCTGAGTTGATCTAGCTCTGTAATCCATCTTTGCCAGGGCTTTGATAGTTCCTCAGGAATTATGTCATCCCATCCACACTTTCCAATGCAAAGCTTCTGTAGAATCTGCTTGGCTTTGAGGATAAGGGGAGAAAGGAAACCCAGAGGATTGTATATGGAACTGACTATGGAGAGATTGGTTCGTCTAGTAGGAGCTCTGTTTTTGACGGAAACCATGAAGTTGAAAGTGTCTCTGTGGATGTTCCATTGGATACCTAGTACCCTTTCAAGCGGTGGCTTTTCTCTATCCAAGTCAAGTTGTTGCACTAGCTTGGCTCTGTGACTTTCAGGAACTGTTGTGAGTACTTCCCGGCTGTTGCTCACCCATTTGGTTAGGGTAAAGCCCCCTAGGGTGCATACTTCCCTAAGGTCCTTTATCAGTTTGATTGCTTGCCTTGGGGAGTCCACAGACTTGAGGCAATCATCTACATAGAAGCCATGCTTGATTGTATCAAGTACCTCCATGCTGTATTTCTCTGAGTTGTCATTTCTGGTTTGCTGCAAGGCAAAGTTGGCGATACTTGGAGATGACACCGCCCCAAAGAGATGAACACTCATGCGGTACACTTCCAGCGGCTTAGTAACATCTCCTTCTGGCCACCATAAGAATCTCAGGAAGTCTCTGTACTATTCATGTACTTGTATTTGGTAGTACATGGATTTAATGTCTGCCATTATTGCAATTTGTTCCTTGCAGAACCTAAGCAGCACGCCTAGAAGCGGGTTAGCCAAATCTGGACCTTGGAGAAGTTCTGTATTGAGAGATCGGCCTTCGTATGACGAGGAACAGTCAAAGACAACTCTGAGTCTTTTCTTCTGTTTGTGGTAAACCCCGTGATGAGGTATATACCACACATGGCCGTCGTGCCTTTGGAGCTGCTCTTGCGGCACCTTTTCTGCATGCCCTTTAGCCAGTACCTTCTCCATAAAGGCCTTGTACTCTGCAGCATAAGCAGAATCTCTTTTGAACCTTTTGGCTAGGTTCACTGTACGTTGCGCTGCCATTTGATAGTTGTCAGGCAGGACAACATCTTTGTCTCGAAAAGGCAAAGGTAAGTTGTAGTGACCGTTTTTAAAAACAACATAATTTGTTGTCAGGTCCATAAACCTCCTGTCCTCACATGACATCTCCCTTTTTTCTTCATGCTCCTTTTCAGGGAAGTCCTGGTTGTACTGCTTGATCAGCATATCCTTCAGATCTTCCATTGAGGTGCGATTAACTGACACTGACTTCGTTCCAGATTCCTCAATAGCAGAACAAGAGTTGAGCGGGCCATTGACCACCCATCCTAGCTGTGTCTTGACTGCATACGGTTCGTTTCCTTGACTATTATTATTTGCCAGGGTTCCATGGCTTTCGGAACGTTCATTCCTATTAGGATTTCAATGTCAGCCTCGATCTCATTTAATTGGATTCCACTGAGATAAGGCCAATTCTTCAGATCAGACTGGGTGAGTAGGTTTTCCTTCGAAACAGGAATCTTTGCTTGGGTGTATACTTTAGGCAAGTCAATCCATACATCACCCTCTAAATTGCCTACCTCAAGTCCTTTGAGCTCATAGCTCTTGACAGGTCTTTCCCGTCCCATTGTTCGTAGAAGAATTTGGGTTCTGCGTCCTTTGGCCTTCAGCCGATTCATGAGGTTTTCGGTGCAAAATGTAGCTGAGCTTCCTGGGTCAAGAAAAGCATAGGTTAAAATAGTCTTGTTGCCTTTAGCGACTTTTACCTGAACCGGCACAATTGCTAGTGCGCATTCCTTGCCGGCCCCTGTTCCTTGATCTGCTGAGACTAATGCACTGTTGATTCTTGTTCCATTACATCAAATCTGTCACCAAGTCTGCCTTCTACCACCTCAGGAACATCTCCCGTCTCCGACCCTCACTCTCAGACTCTGTGGCGGAGACCCTGCTCCACTCATTTGTCACCTCCCGGTTGGACTACTGTAATGGAGTCCTGTTCGGGGTACCCAGCAAAGCCCTGGACAGGCTCCAGTATGTCCAGAACTCAGCTGCCAGGGTTCTCACTCACACCAAGCCCTGGCAGCACATCACCCCCACCCTCATCCATCTCCACTGGCTTCCAGTCAGGTTCCGCATCACCTTCAAACTCCTGCTCCTCACCTACAAATCCCTCCATGCCCTCGCCCCCCGGTACCTGTCTGATCTCCTCCACCAGTACACTCCATCCCGGAACCTACGATCCTCTGATCTAGGTCTCCTCTCCATCCCTCGCACCAGGTTACGGACTTTTGGGGACAGAGCCTTCAGCGTGGCGTCCCCTACCCTCTGGAACTCTCTCCCCCCCGAAATCCGCAACGCCCCAACCCTGGACACCTTCAAATCCGCTCTAAAAACACACCTCTTCACCAAGGCTTTCCCCATCAGTTAGTTTTAGATTCAATTAGGTCCATTATCCCCTACTTTCCCTCATCCCCTCTTCCCCCTCCCCCCCTACTTTCCTTGCCCTATTTTTTGTCCTGATTGTAAAGCGACCTTGGGTTCTATGAAAGGCGCTATATAAATTTGATTTATTATTATTATTATTATTATTAGAATCTGTGGGAATCAGGTGTTGTGCAGTTTCCTGCTTTGAGCCTTTGCCATCAATATGCAGCAATGTTGGATGTATTCTCTGACATATCTGGCAATCTAGTTTCCTTTTGCACTCTTTGCTCATGTGACCTTTCTTTAAGCATCCAAAGCAGTGGCCATTCCTTTTTAGATGTTCCACTTTCTTCTCATGTGGCTCCGATTTTGCACAGATAATGCTTACATTTAGAAAGCCTTTTGAATGCATCCAGTGAAATTATTAGTTACCTGAAATTATTCTGTTTTTTTGGGGGGAAACCCTGCATATATCGGTATTGGTTGATATCGGTATCGGTATTGGAAATTAAGAGTTGGACAATATCGGAATATCGGTATCGGTAAAAAAGCCAATATCGAGCATCCCTAATTATTATTATTATTATTATTATTATTATTATTATTATTATTATTATTATTATTATTATTATTATTATTATTATTATTATTATTATTATTATTATTATTATTATTATTATTATTATTATTATTATTATTATTATTATTATTATTATTATTATTATTATTATTATTATTATTATTATTATTATTATTATTATTATTATTATTATTATTATTATTATTATTATTATTATTATTATTATTATTATTATTATTATTATTATTATTATTATTATTATTATTATTATTATTATTATTATTATTATTATATAACATGAACATATTATATATATGTACATATTCCTTACCTACTCTTGTATGCAGGGCCGCCTGGGAGAAATGCGAGGCCCTGCGCGAGATTTAAACGCGAGCCCCCCCCCCCCCCCCCCCCCCCCCCAAAGGTAAAAAAAAAAAAAAAAAAAATTATATTTTTTTTTTTTTTTTCTTTTTTTTAATACAGTCAACATATTCGTAAATAATAGCGCTGCCCGAGGCTGGGCATGATATAGTCAACATATAGCAAGAGAGAGAGCGAGAGAGAGCTCCCGTTCTACAGTCAATATACAGTGTACAGAGAGAGAGACACATTGGAAAGAAATTGAAATGCTATTTGGCCCTAAACAGAGAGTACACAGTGGCAGAATACCTGAGCACTGTGACTGAAGATCCTTGACTAGGTACAGACTCAGCGAGCACAGCCTAGCCATCGAGAAAGGCCGCCATAGGCAGACTGTGTGTGTTAGAAAGAGAGAGAGAGAGAGAGCATGTGTGTTAGAGAGAGAGCATGTATGAGAGAGATAAGCAAAGATGACCCCCTAAAGGATATTCAACTTTTAATGAAAGAACAAAACAGAAGGAAAAGATAACTTCACAAAGGCAACACGAATATACATAGATCCAAAAGGACAAAGATCAACACTTAAATCCAAAGAGAAGAGGGTCTATACCAGAGAAAACAAAGCAGCAAGGAGCCAATGGCCGACAGCTAAAGGCTAGCCAGGTAGGCTACTGACACCAGGCCACACGCAGCTTTTGCCAATGGCCCAACGCTACCCAAGCTACACAAACAACCAAGACAATGAATTCACACACAGCACATGTCGTATCTCCAAATGTTGTGAACTAACATATGTTTTGCCTGGAAAAAAACATCGTTATTAACAAAACATTCGGGAGGGGAATGAAGGAAGAGTGGGGTAATGTCATGATTTTCATTAATCTTACCTGCACCAAGGAACGCAGGGCGAAAGGCCGCAACACAGGTCTCCACGTTGACGAAAGGCCTCTCGCTGGCGGGACAAAAATAACCCCCTGCTATTCTCACGGCTAATGTCAATGGTCGTAGCACAAGCTAACAGCTAACTCAAGGCTAACTGATAGCATCAAACGAACGTTCCCAGCCGAGCGCAGCCGGCAGCTAACGTCGTAGCTAAACAGCTAACTGGCTAACAGTTAGCTCAACCAGGCTATCGCTAACCATTAGCTAACGCAGAAGCAAGCTATGCGGCTACATACAGGTGCTGACACCAGGCCACACACCGTTAGCTACTAGTAGTACTACAACAGCTAGTCGGCCAGTTTAGCTCCAGAGAGAGAGAGAGAGAGAGAGAGAGATGTCCACGGCGGGAATAGAATAGAGTTAATAGAATAGGTTAAAAACTCACCAAACGTCCAAGAGGATGGAGACAACCGCGTGGAGTTGACGAAGTTCATCTGCCAAACGACCATCCTCTTCATCTTGGCTGTATGCGCTGTCTCTAGGTTAGCTAACGCTAGTTAGCCTTTAGCTAAGCTAGCTACTAGCCGACATCATCATGGCTATACCATGACAAGGCTCCGGCCATTTGTCCCGCCAGCGAGAGGCCTTTCGTCAACGTTCCTTGGTGACCGACCGACTGATAATGACCGACCTCTTTCTTCGTCTTGGCTGGCATAACTAAGCATAATAGTCAAAAGCTGCACGCGCAAAATAGTCAAACGCAGCTGACTCACGCCGGCGTACTACACATGATGTAGGTAACCACTCCCTTCGTTGAAACCAATAGTATGTCTGCTGCAGAACCCCAGAGGCTGAGC
Organism: Notolepis coatsorum; assembly: GCF_963971535.1. Taxonomy (NCBI): domain Eukaryota; kingdom Metazoa; phylum Chordata; class Actinopteri; order Aulopiformes; family Paralepididae; genus Notolepis; species Notolepis coatsorum. Next base: position 189,627,738 of record NC_140169.1, read on the forward strand.
TCCAATAGTGAGTATGTCTGCAGACCCAGGAACAAGTCAGACACATTCTACAAACGTGTCTAATGTGAAATATATAAGCCTATAAGCAAAACTAGATTTTAGGTCTGTGATGAAAAAGGGCCTCGCGGGAAGGGGGGCCTCGCAAAAAAAAAAAAAATAATAATAATAATAATAAATAAAAAATATTTTTTTTATTTTTTTTTATTTTTTATTTTGCGAGGCCCCCCTTCCCGCGAGGCCCTGTGCGACCACACTGCTCGCACACCCCTTGAGGCGGCCCTGCTTGTATGACTTACTACCATAGTGTATTTATACCTTTATCACTGTACATAATAATACTATGTCCATTAGCATTGGTGTCCCCCAGGGATGTGTTCTGTCTCCTCTTCTGTTCTCGTTGTATCTCTCACTCTGACTCTGATGACACGACTGTGACGGGTCCGATCTCCTGTAATAATGAAACGGCTTACAGAGCAGAAGTCTTCTCACTAGTCGAGTGGTACTCATAACCAGTGATGCCACAGATTACTTGTAAAAATAATCTGATTACTGATTACTGATTACTCCTTTAAAAAGTAATCTAGTTACTTTACTGATTACTTGATTATCAAAGTAACTTAGTTACTTTGAAAGTAACTAGGTTACGAAGTCGTCGTCGTCCCCCCTGCTGCTGCCACAACATAAGAATGACAACAGTTTAAAAATAATAATAATAATAATAATAATAATGTCATAAATCATGATTGGCTGCTCAGACAGGTCATCATGAGACGTCATCAGCCATCAGGCCATATAAGGTCACAGCTGTCCACTGCTCCGGCACTCTAGGACAGTGGTTCCCAAACGAAATAAAATAGAAAATGTATATAATATCATTTTAATTAAAAATAAAATTGTAAAACCGTGTAAGATAAAACATGGTATTATAGTTTGTTATTCTCATGTGTGTGTGGCTGTGTGAGTGCGTGCGCGAGCACACGTCCCATCTCCGGTCTAGCTGACTGTACCCCTGGCTCTCTTATCATCAGCATTATGAGATAGTAACTAAATAGTAACGCACAGCCACTTGGAAAAGTAACTGTAATCAGATTACTGGCTTGTAAATTTTTTTTAGTAACTAGTTACTGGCATCACTGCTCATAACAACCTAACCCTAAACATCTCCAAAACCAAGGAAATGGTTGTGGACTTCCGCAAAAATGGAATGGAGGCAGCCCTTGGTTATCAATGAGCAGGTTGTTGAAACGAGACAGCTTCAAGTTCCTGGGGACCATTTCCTCTGACCTTAAATGGAACAACAATGTCAGCCACACAGTGAAGAAAGCTCACCAACGACAGCTCAGGAAGTTTGGGGGTTCTAAACCAAGGATGCATGGCTTTTATAGAGCTGTGGTGGAGAGTGTTTTCACATTCTCTGTCACAGTGTGGTACGGTAGCTGTTCATATGACGACAGGAAGGGGCTCAACAGGGTAGTGAAGGTAGCTTAAAAAATTATTGGTCAAGATCCACCAAGCATCAGTGCCACTTTATCTCCATTGCCACTGACCCTTAGCTGCCAGACATGTACCTCTCCTGACTTATTGTAGACTATTTGTAAGTCGCTTTGGATAAAAGCGTCAGCTAAATGACTAAATGTAATGTTATTTGGTCCTAAATAGGGTTATTATCTTGAAGTGTCCTGCAGCTATTGGTTGTCAGTTACTCAGAAAGTGTTGCAATAATCGCTCACCCTGAGAGAAGGAATGGACGTCCAGGAAATTGATCTCGGGGAGTAGGGCTGCACGATTCTTGCTAAAATGTGAATCACGATTTTTCTCTCTAAGAATTGAGATCACGATTCTCTCACAAGATTATTTTTTTTTCAATAAAATCATTTATTGCACTCTTTCTTAAACTTAAACATAACATATATGAAAGTGCTTGACTTAAACTTAAAAGTCTCTTGTAACATACAAAATAACTCAAGTCAGAATCATCATAATTTAAAAAAGTTAAGTAAAAAAAGTACAAAGAAATAAAGTCATAATTTAGAAATGAGATTGCAGTCTATGAATCGAGATCGCGATTACAGCCCTATCGGGGAGTTACAGCAAAGTGGTTTAGGAACGTGACTGCAGAGGCAAACACAGCTCTAACAAAGCTCAAACAGTACTGCTGCCGGGGGCTACAAATTGGGATCGCTCACTCACTCACTCACTTGCTCACTCACTCGCGGACGTTTTGACAGACTCATGCGCAGGTAGTGCCGTGGGTCTGCGCGGTTTGGCGCTTGTTTGTTTAGAGTTGTAGGGAGGATTATGTTACAATGTAAATATTTGCGAAGAGAAGGCAAGACGGATAACGTCTGCTTTCTTTCGTCCTCACGTCTCTCCTTTACACGGCTGCTGAGATTAGAGATGGGAGGAGGCGTGCAGAAGCAAGAGGAAATACACACGGACACGTGCATGATGTTATAACCAGAGCCTTGATCTATCTAATGAAATGGGATGCTAAATATTTGACACAAATACCTACCCATGCACACACACACACACACCCATGCGCACGCCCGCACGCCCGCCCGCACGCACGCACGCACGCACACACACACACACACACACACACACACACACACACACACACACACACACACACACACACACACACACACACACACACACACACACACACACACACACACACACACACACACACACACACACACACACACACACACACACACACACACTCTCTCATTCAGTTCTGTTGTGTTAATATAAACCCGCCGTGGTCTCTCTCTGTCTCTCTCTCTCATTCAGTTCTGTTGTGTTAATATAAACCCGCCGTGGTCTCTCTCTGTCTCTCTCTCTCATTCAGTTCTGTTGTGTTAATATAAACCTGCCGTGGTCTCTCTCTGTCTCTCTCTCTCATTCTGTTCTGTTGTGTTAATATAATCCCACGGGGACAATGCATTGGGATCTTGTACGCGTCCCCAACACTCCTCCTCTCTCCTCTCCTCTCCTCTCCCTCTCCTCTCCTCAATCAGAGTTTCCAACGCTATAGGTCTATATGACAGGCATTGTACTCTTAAACAGTAATGTATATTTGTAGATCTGGTATGTCATAAATGTCTGGATGTAGCAGTACTGTCTATATCTCTCTATGTCACATATAGATGTGGCAGTACTGTCTATCTGTATGTCATGTTATGATGAATTGAAAATGGGGGACCCTGATGTAAACAAGACGAAAGTCTTTCTCTGGTCTGCATCCCCTTAACAATTGTGTGTATTGAGCCATACTGTATTGTACCCATTCTGCAATCTGTTAAATAAAGTTTTCATTCATTCATCATTCATTCATTCATTCATTCATTCATTCATTCATTCATTCATTCATTCATTCATTCATTCATTCATTCATTCATTCATTCATTCATTCATTCATTCATTCATTCATTCATTCATTCATTGTCCTTGTGTTACATAAAACCCATCTGTGGCCTCGTGCAGAGGAAGGTGGTAAATACATGTTAGATATTCCAATGTACAGTTTTGCATACCATTGACTCAGAATGGTCTGTTTTATTGAAATCGTCACAGCAGTATAGTTTGTTTATACTTCAGAAGTATGATATTTAAACATGGTCCCCAAAATGAATGGAAGAGAATGAGGAGCCTGACACCTGGGAGGAATGGGGGTGTTGCAGTGTTGGGGATGTTTAAAAAATATAATTTAATATATAATATAATATAATAATTTGTGCTTCACCTAAAAATTTGGTCAGCAGCCTCCACTGCCCTGTACCATATCATTATTATTGTAATGTGGCTATCCTTTACTGTCTTTTACTAGTATGTACTATGCTACTATCTATCCTACTAAACCCTTAGACACCAGAGGTGTACCCCTCCTGCTGACTTGTTGTTGTCAGCTAAATGACTATATGTAAATGTTTTTTAGAGAAGTAGTCATCGTAGAGATATCCCATCATGCACCTGTCCTGTGATAACCTCGCAGCAGTTGCCAAAACCTGTTCTGTTACAGCATTGTACAGTAGAACTGAATAGGCATTAATGTATCATCTAACTTGTGTCTAAAGATCAACCTTTTGTAGACCATTCCTTAACCCATGGGGCAGCTAAAGTGGAATCATATTAGAAAGGAAAACAGAATGGAAATATCTCATGGGTGATGCATTAGTGCGAAAGCAAATCACTGTTGAGTGCTACACATTAAGTAAAAAGGGACACTTTTATGATGTCTGTAAGTGCTGCTCATAATGCGGAAACATCTGACTTCAGAGAAAACCTACAATATAACAAACAGGCAGAAGAACAGCGGTGGTCTAGGTTAGAGAAGTGGTCTAAATGTTAGAGAAGTGGTCTAAAGGTTAGAGAAGTGGTTAGAGAAGTGGTCTAAAGGGCTTTATACAACGGCATGCACATTTCTCGATTCTGATTGGCTGAAAGTCAATTTACACGTGGGTATTTTTCATAACCCACGCTCTTGGTCCCAGGACCCGCCCACAACCGCATCACTATCAATGCGCGTTCGTGGTTTTAGGAATTAAAGCAAGATGGCGGACAAACCGGACAGGAAACATTACGAAAGGATAATGGTGATAGGGTCATAAAGAATAAATAAAAAATGATTCTGTCACGGCGAATGTCTTAGTTGCTTAAACAATGTTGGATGATGTAATTGATGGGTCATGAGTCATTGTGGAACAAAACAAAAATCGCGCAAATTGATCGATTGATTGATTAATTAATTGCACTTTTTTTTCTTTCTTTTTTACCTACTTTCTATAGAAGCAGCTGGGAGGTGCGCTGTTTTAAGTGAGCGTGGACTATTGAATTGATTGATTGATTGATTGCTAATTTTATTACTGTACTTCCAAACTCTAACCTTAACCAAGTTCGAAAGAGGGCCTAAACTTAACCAGTTGGAAACAGCAAATTTTATTACTGTCCGCCTGGTTTCCAACTGTTTAAGTTTAGGTTCTCTTTCGAATTTGGTTAAGGTTAGAGTTTGGAATCAGGGCTGGTGGTCTATCACCCTGCTCTAAAGACAAACTCTAACCTTAACCAACTTTGAAAGACGGCCTAAACTTAACCAGTTGGAAACCAGGCGGACAGTAATACAATTTGCAATCAATCAATCAATTCAATAGTCCACGCTCACTTAACTCTTCTGCCCCCTTAGCGACTATTTTGTGTTTTTTGCCTATATTTTTTTGTGTTTCTGTGTACAACGATGGCTGTGTTGATTATTATGTCATGAAATTGTGTCCGTTTGCTTATTTTCCATATATTCACAGAATTTGAAAAGATTAGATTTTGAAACCCTCTAACACAAAAGTTAACAATATTAGCTTTCAAACCGTCCATAGTGGTTTATTTCTTGCCATGGGGGTTAGGGTTAGGGTTAGGGTTAGGGTTACCCAGACAGAAAGATTAGGAGAAGGTAAAATCGCATCCCTGTGCCCGTGCCCACCCCAACACTTGCTCAACAGTCCCCTAACCTAACCCTAACCCCAACCCCAACCCCAACCCTAACCCTAACCCTAACCCTAACCCTAACCCTAACCCCAACCCTAACCCTAACCCTAACCCTAACCCTAACCATATCCCTACAAACGGAAATATTTGGAATCTTTGATAGATATGTTGAGTTAGGTTCATAGTGGTATTCATAAAATAATAATTGGAATGAAATATTACAAATTACGTTTTTTATTACCTTGAACGTGATGCAATCTTTTCATGCAGTAAGGTAACAACTCTGTCAGTTACTTAACAAGGCACAAGGGTTAAAACAGCGCACCTCCCAGCTGCTTCTATAGAAAGTAGGTTTATGTTGAAGTGCCACAAAACTACAGTGACCCTTTTTGTATTTTGACATCCTGTTCTCTCTCTGTCACTTGTATGATGTACTATTATGATTATGATATGTACTATTATGATTATGATTATGATGCACTTGTATGATGTAAATGATTAAGCATATGTTTATTGTATATGTCTGTATATATCTATAAGCTCAGACCAGTGCAAATTGCACAGTCATGATGAATATGATGGGACGACTTTTAGGGGGGTTTCCACAGTGCGGTAATCCGTTTCAGTGAACCTGTTACTTTGACTTTTTAAGTTACTAGCCATTGGAGTAGAAATGAGCCAATGGCAGGGACACAAGTTGGAAGAGGGAGGAGTGTTTATCCTTACTGATTGTGTGTTGATTGGTTGGTAGAATGACATCAATGTTTTCAAACCAATAGTAAGAAGTTTTGATATGATGCAGACTGTGGTATAAATGTGAAATGTCCATGCATTGCGAAAGGGCTGCTTTTCTCCTCTCCTCCTCCCTCCTCTCGGCTGCTGCGTGCATTTTTCTTCTTTGTCCGTTGTTGAAGAGCTGTTCCTGGCTCTCAGCTCACTTTTTTAGATGATTTTTAAACCAGAGAGTTTTTTATTGTTCTTCTTTGTTTATTCTCCTGGATTGGATTTTTCCAAGACAGTATTATTGTAACTGCTTTTTCTAATTAAGCCAAACTTTGTTAAATACTTTTATTCAACTCGTGGACCGCGTTCCTTTACCACTCTTATCATGATCTTTCAAGACGCTGGCAACGCCCTGCTTTCATCTGAGTTAAACGGGAGATAATTTATGTCCTGGTAGCCTGAATACAGATTAAATCAATTGCTGGTTACTGCTTCTAGCTGAAGTTATATCAATGACTATTCAGTCATTCTTACGTCTGTATCCGGATTGGATACTTTTTGTATTGAGCATGTTTTCGACCTGGTATTATGGAAATGATTATTAATATTATGTACTAATAGTACACTATTATTAATAGTACTACCTATTAAATAGTATTGCTGTGAATATGACTATTCAATGAAAGGAGTTTTCCCAAGCAGACATTCTATTTATTACAAACAATGAAGAGGTTAACAACTCTTATACGCTTATATTTCATATGAAATGGATAAAACTAACCAGTGACTATGAAATAAGCGTGATTAGGATTAGTAATTGACTCGAGAACTTGGCGAGTTTAGCACCTCGGTGGGGGATATCGAGCGGCCACAGGGTTTTATCTCGAATCGGTGTTGAGATAGATAGAGACACCTGTAGCTCTTAACAGTTTACAAAAAAAAAAAAAAATTGTTTTACCTACTTTCTATAGAAGCATCTAAGAATGAAGTTCTATAGAAAGTAGGTTAAAAACTAAAGAAAAGTTGGATGTGTTAGTTTGTTGGATGTCTAGGTGAAAGACAGTTGGATGACTTAGTTTGTTGGATGCCTAGGTGAAAGACAGTTGGATGTCTTAGTTTGTTGGATGCCTAGTTGAAAGACAGTTGGATGTGTTAGTTTGTTGGATGTCCTACTGAGAACAGTTGGATGCACTTCCGAGCTGCTTCCACATGGAGGCAACTTCTATTTTTTTTGTGGGAACTACATTTTCTGCGGATGGTTTTTTCAATAAATCTTCAATTAATGTGTGTTTATTGTATAGCAATAAGGTTGGATGAATGTGCCAGTTGTATAAAAGCATTACACCACTTGTAGTCGTGGGTTGTGACAATTAGACCATGCCTAGGGGGTCTAACGACCACTAACGACCACCCCTAGGCATGGTCTAATTGTCACAACCCACTCCTGCACGTGATGTAATGCTTAAGCGGATGGGGGTGGGGCTGTCATAGAATAATATTGTTCCCGCAGGGAGGAATACCATCCTCGAGTTAACGTAATTTATACAAATGGAAGTATTGATTTCGCCGTAACGAATCATTAAAAAAATATAACGTTAACTGGAATATGTTAGTTTCTTACACATATGTTGGATTATGTAATTGGTTTGTCATGACAAACCAATAAAAAATCGCGAATTAACCGGTGGTTATCCTATAGCCCTAGTATGTACATTTCAACAAAGTGGAAATGTAACACAGTAACGTTAATATAATTACATGCATCATTGTTTACAATGAACTTTAGATTAGTTTAGGTTCATTTTAACGTTAGATAATGTACAAAATAAACGTATTTACGGTGCTTTTAGACGTCGCGCTTTTATTTTGAAACCCCCCGACCGGAAGTAAAAATGATGCTTCTTTTTCTGCTTGTTATCAATGGGTTGGTTGAGAAGGGAAGTTTCATCTATCTAGGGAACCTAGCTACATCCGGGGTACAATGTTGCATAGGCTGCGCGTCGATGTTGCAGAAGCATAAAGGTGTCTGCAACACTGTTGCATTGTCGATGTTGTGTTGCAGTTGCTTCGCAGTTGCTGTAGCATGTAGAGGCCTTAAGGGTTAGATAAGTGGTAAAGGTTAGAGAAGTGGTGTTGTGAAGGGCCAGATTAAACTGAGAATCTACCTTTATTGTTTGATATACTTTGTATATTATTTATATATATACACAGAATATCCCTTTACCTGCGTTCAGACCAGAGTAATATTCGCTCTCCTTTTGGACAGCGCCCCCAGGCGCCAGCGCGCAAGCCCCCAACGGCAAGTTCAAAGACAACTGCAGGCATGTCGGAACATGCCCGGAGTCAGCGTAGTGATACCAGACAAGGACTGAGGTTGGGACTAGATATTCACTTAAGTATAAATACAGCGCAAGGTGCGCACACCGTGCTTAGTTCAATTCAGTTACGTGCAGTACCTTACCCACCTTCACCACGAGTCAACGTGCGGTGAAGTGAGCAACCTTGCGTCTAACAGAGCATTGAGAACCGCGTGCGAATAGAATGGTAAAAGTGTCAGAGTTTAATGAAGTAACGTTGAGTTCAACTTAATCTAATGTGAAGTAAATAGTAATTCATTTATTGTATATCGTGCGGCCACAGTTCTTTCGTGTGTAGCATTACCCAGCGGTTCGTCGTGTCTTTAGCTAGTGTACTTAACCAGGCTGTGTGGCCTAAATACGTCGCCCACACCCGAGGAGTCCTAGGCGGAGAACTGTTGGACATGTACACAGGAGAATCGGCGTCGGCGATTGCAGAACCATTCCTGGTTGGATTATATTGATTTGGAACGTGGTACCCGGAGAAGAGCATCGTTGATTTCCACTATCGTTTGGGATTCAACCTCGTGAGGATTACAACTCGGGCCGGCCTCGTGGACGGGGCTGGCTAGCTGTCATCAATGCTGTCGAGCATCTGGATTACAATTATTACTTTGCTGCTGATCAAGGGAGTTTACAAGGACCGACTCCTGTACCTTGAGTCTCTTTATTCCTCATTGAATCAGACGGAGTACCCGAACATTCCTCTACCCTCCAGGCCTTACACCCCCGGAGGGAACCCATTGTCTCCAGTCGGTACCAGTGTTGCCCTATATAGTTGCTACTATACGACAGGTGGTGTCAACTTAGACCCATCGTAGGATTCCTGCTATTCTTAGTGATTCATGCTATTGACTGACTTTACGTATATTCTTCGCCATACAAGCGCGACCCTAATTCTCATTCTGTAACCTAACGTTGCCTAATAATAATAAATTACCCTCAAATACTATTTCTTTGTCAATGCCGTATTCTTGTGGGTGTTCACCATCTATATTTGATGTACTGTCTGGCCATTAATTAAAGTACATAACTAGCAGTGGTTTAATCTATCACAATCTTTAATACAGTCAGGGTTTTGTAACCCCTCAGTTACAATTGGTCCTTCGAGCCGGAGGGTATCAGTGTAATATTTAATATAATATTAATATTGACATGGCTAGCGGTGAACACTCCCCAAGCGGCTCCCCTAATTTTAGCTAAGCTAGAACGCCCGCAGCGCAAACGTCAGCTACCTCCATATCTGGAGGAATTCGCTTTCGTTCTGCCCCCTAGCTTATCTAAACAGACGTTAAATACGGATAAATTGGATAGTCTAAACATGTCCAATCCTATCGACTTGGCGACCCTGCCAGTAGAGACCCCAGTGGGTTCAAACTAAACTGACTCAGCTCACGGGGGGGACCAGGTGGGACATGACGTGACTATACCTCCAGACAGCATCACCGGGATAGACCCCAGAGCGCTCCAGGATAAAGAACGCGCTCCAGGGATAGAACCCGACACACAACCAAGAGAAGAGAACCGCGCCCAGGAGATAGACCTCGGAGCGCGCCAGGAGAACAGATCTCCAACAAGCCCTGTCAGCACCCGATCACCTCCGTCAGTGTCATCCCCCAGCGAGGCGGACCAGAGACTGGCGCAAGCCTTGATCGCCACACTGACAGCCTCCACCGAAAGAGACAGACTCCAGGGTGAGCGCGACCGGCTTCAAGCAAAGACGCTTAGTGAGCGCGAACACTCTGCCACGGAAAGAGAGCGCCTGCACGCGCAACTCCAAGCACAAGCCCTTAGTGAGCGCGAACACTCTGCCGTGGAACGAGAGCGCCTCCGGGCGCAACAATTAAGTGAGCGCGAACACTCTGCCGTGGAACGAGAGCGCCTCCAGGCTCAACAGATGAGCGAGCGCGAACAACGAGAGCGCCTCCAGGCGCAACAATTAAGCGAGCGCGAACACTCTGCAGCGGAACGAGAGCGCCTTCACGCGCAACTCCAAGCGCAAGCCCTTAGTGAGCGCGAACACTCTGCAACTGAACGAGAGCGCCTCCAGGCGCAACAAAGGAGTGAGGACGACCGCATAAGACTGGAGGAGAGGCGCCTTCAGACGGAAGAGAACATCGAACGAGAACGCGCCAATGCACAGCGCGAAGCAGAGCGCGACCGGCTGCAGGCGCAGATGATAGAACAATTGATCGCCAGGGCGACACCCCCTCTCTCCGCACGGAGCTCCCGGAGATCATCACGACAAGGGTCTAGGGCACCTTCCCCTACCCGATAAAGCGACCTGGGACCCGGCCAACAGGAGGAACCTGTCTACGTCTCCGACCCCCCTCCCCGACCGGTCCATACGAGACCCAGCCAACGGGAAGAACCGGCCTACGTCGCCGAGAGACTAACTAGAAGACTCCAGGACCTAGAAGAGGAAGAGGAGGAATATCAAGCCCACGACCAAGAACGTACTTTGGACCAGGAGGCCCAGTACAGCCCCGACTTCAGCCCCGAGTCACTGCACTACAAACCCCCGATCCAACTCACGGGTGAGTTTGACGTACAGTCAGCACCGAGGAACAGCACCTGGGGACCCGGCCTCTGGTACCCACCAAGTACTAACCCACGACCACACGTACGGGGAGACTCGCCCAGGAGGCCTCTTCCCCTACGCTCACCAATGTACCAGCCATCCATGGCATCGTACCTTGGCACACCGACGTTCCCAGACTTTACGCGCGAGGACAGAGCACAGTACACGGAATTACGCATGTGTTTGGAGACTATGATGTCCGATATCCCAGACGAGTCGTACAAATATGCCATCCTCCTCAAGCATCTCAAGGTGCCCAGAGCGCATAACATAGCGCTGGCATATTCCAACTCAAGCACCCCATACTCCGCGGCTCTGGTGGCCCTCGACCAGCATTATGGACGCATATGGGATTACGTGATCCAAGAAATACGGGATATCGACCGCCTCCCCCCAGCCAAAGACAATAGAGCACTGGATGACCTCTCTATCAAGGTACAATCCCTCGTGGGGATGCTGGGGTCCCAAAAGGAGAAGGGGAGATATGAACTTTATGCAAATTCTAATGTGGAGCGAATACTGGAGAAGCTCCCTCCAGCCCGCCAAGAGCGTTTTCGGCGGCAGAGAGACCACCGTGATCCCAACGGCCCAGAGCCATCCCTCCTAGACCTGGCCGCTTTCCTCGCAAGGGAAGTTAGTAGCCTACGACTGGACACATTCGTGTGGAGTGGATCTAGCCCAAGAGATGGAACTCGGAGGTCCAACGATAACCGCCGGTCAGTGACCGTTATGCACCAGGCCGAGTCAGTGCCGCAGCACAAGAACCACAGCACCCCCCAGACCAAGGGGAAGTGGAAGATTGTATGCCAGTACTGTGAAAAGGAACATTGGCTGTCTCAATGTGACACCTTCAAGAAGCTGACCGCTGACGAGGTGAGTCAGTGGATCAAAGCCAACCGCCGCTGCTTCCGCTGCACGCGTGGCCATATGGCAGCTGAGTGCCACCTAAAGAAAAGATGCAGCAAGTGCGACGGCGCCCACTTGGAGGTCCTACACGACAGCAACAAGAAGAAACCCGTACCCCCAAGCAGCTCGAGAGTGAACGTCATGTACATAGACCCTGCGAAGAGCGGGAGCTCCCGAGTGCTCTTGAAGGTGGTCCGAGTGATCTTAAGCTACGAGGACAAGGTCATGGACACCTACGCCGTCCTAGACGATGGGTCAGAAAAGACTCTCCTCCTCGCATCCGCCGCAGCCCGGCTGGGTCTACGGGGGAGCGAAGAAACAATGACAACCCGTACCATTAGAAGAGACCTGAAGACCATAAAGGGTGAAAATGTCTCCTTCACGATAGCAGCGGTCGGGCAGCCCGAGAAGCAGTATAGCATCACTAACGCCTTCACCAGCCACGACATAGGCCTGTCACAGTACACCTACCCCATCCCAAAGCTGATGGAGAAATACGTGCACCTACGTCAACTACCTATACCGCTCATCGACGACGCCACCCCGACCCTGCTCATAGGATCCGACCACGCACACCTCATCGTCCCAACGGACCGGGTCCACATCGGGCCCAGAGGCTGTCCAGCAGCGGTCGAGACCCGCCTGGGTTGGACACTACAAGGCCCCCTCTCCGGGTCTTCCAACCGACCGACAGCCGCTCGCTGTCTCTACACGAGGATAAACGAAGAAGACACCACCCTCTTGCAGCACGTCGAGAGGCTATGGACATTAGACGCAATGCCCTTTAAGAATGAAAAGAAACTCGTTCGCTCAAAGGAAGACACTTATGCCATAGCCCTCCTCGAGCAGAGGACAAAGAGAGTCGAGGTCAATGGAGTGATGAGATACGCAACTCCACTCTTGAGGCGAGAGGGTATGCCCACCTTCCACGCCTCAAAAGAAGCGACAGAGCGATATCTACTGAACACCGAGCGGCGTCTAGCCAAAGACCCCACTCAAGCCACTGTGTACCACGCTGAGATCGACAAGCTGATCACAGCGGGACACATAAAGAAAATTGACATTCAAGAGGCCGACCAGACGATCGAATCTTGGTACGTGCCCCACCACAAGGTCCACCACAACGGCAAGGATCGCATTGTATTCAACTGCAGCTACCAGATCGGACTACAAAATCTGAATAAAGAACTCTTGCCCGGCCCGACACTCGGCCCCTCTCTCCTCGGCGTACTACTACGTTTCCGCCAAGACAAGGTGGCCATCAGCGGCCACATCAAAGGGATGTTCCTGCAGGTGCGACTAGTGGAGGAGGACAAGCCCTTGCTGCGGTTCCTATGGAGAGAGAGGATCAAAGATGAGCAACCATCCATCTACCAATGGGAGGTCCTCCCCTTCGGAACCACATGCAGCCCATGCTGTGCTACATTCGCACTGCAAAAACATGTGACAGAAGACCCTGAAGCTGACGAGGAGGTCAGACAAAGTGTAGAGAGGAGTTTCTACGTGGACAACTGTCTGCAAAGCGTCTCGACGCCAGAAGAAGCCGAAGCCCTCCTGCTCAAGCTCCGCGCCTCACTGATCAAAGGCGGCTTTGATCAAAGGCAGTGGGCCAGCAGTGACCCTCAAGTACTTCGCAGCCTCTCCCCAGAGACAAAGGCAGCAAGCAGCGAGACCTGGATGGCGACCACCCCAGGTGAAGCACAGGAAATGACATTGGGCCTAGTCTGGCGCTTCAAAACAGACTCGCTCCATTACAAATACACACCCCTGACCACGGAGCAGGGAAGGTCGACCCCTCTACCGACCACCAGACGGAGCGTATACAGAACACTCGCAAGTCAATACGACCCGCTGGGGTGTATCCTACCTTACACCACTCGGGCGAAAATGATTGTACGAGAGCTGTGGGACAAGAAACAGGGCTGGGACGACCCCATACCCGACCACCTAGCTTCCACCTGGAGAGAGTGGGAGAGAGAACTCAGCTCGCTCCAAAATGTGAACATACGCCGAAGCTACTTCCCACCCACAGTGCGGCTGGAGACGTGCCAGATGGACCTCGGTGGCGACGCCTCTGTGGCTTACTTGCGGGCCCAAGAGGAGGGAGGAGAAATACACACAGCCTTCATCCTGGATCGCTCAAGGATAGCCCCCCGCAAGCAACAATCGATCCCGCGTCTAGAGCTCTGCGCAGCTCTGGTAGGCGCGCAACTCGCCACGTTAATCCAACGTGAACTCACCATCCCGGTACAAAGAACAATCTTGTGGTCAGACTCCATGACCGTACTCACATGGATCCAGTCCGATTCTTGTAGATACAAGGTCTTCGTGGGAGTCAGAATCACAGAAATTCAAGACCTAGTAGGATCAGCGTGCTGGAGGTACGTGGACACGAAACAGAACCCAGCCGATGTCATCACACGGGGGATGTCCCTAGATGACCTCACACGTCACAATATCTACAGTGACGGTCCTGAGTTCCTCAAGCTCCCGGAGGAAGAGTGGCCTACCCCCACCCCTCGGGAGGCTAGTCAAGAGCAGGCAGAGATCAAGAAATCTATGTTCTGTGGGTTGACGCACACCCCAGTCCCCACTGACCCTAACATAGACGACTGCCTCACCTTTGAGAGTGCGCAGCTAAAGACATTCCTGTGGCACCACCCTGAGGTTCCCCCCACTACCGACATTAACGCATCGAACTACGCAGAGGCAGAACTCCTTCTGCTACAGCGAGCCCAAAGAGACTCGTTCCCCGACGAGCTAGACTGCCTGCAGGGAACAAAGACAATCCCGTCAGACACCCGTCAGACACCCATGGCCTCATCAGGGTGGGTGGTCGTCTGAGACGGGCCCCGGACTTAACGGATGACGTCAAGTTTCCTATAGTCCTCAACAGCCGACACAAGGTCACTGAGCTCATCATAAAGAAATACGACGAGGATGTGCACCACGCTGGGGCAGAGAGAGTCTTCGCTGAGATCCGACGTCGCTATTGGATACTGCAAGGAAGAGAAGCAGTACGACGCTTCCAGTGGACCTGTCTAGACTGTCGCAAGTGGCGAGCACAGCCCAGTATACCCAGGATGGCCGACCTGCCTCACTGTCACACCCGACCCGTGGCGAGGCTGATAGAGTTGCCGAGGCTCCCTGACCCCCCTGATGACGATCATGACCCACTGACTTTGTAGATTGCCCTACTCCCCACAACAGACATTGAGCAGTTGACTGGACTATTAATCTGTCTTCCTTTAACTAATTAGGTGCGGACTAATTAGGAGGCGGCTGTTGTGAAGGGCCAGATTAAACTGAGAATCTACCTTTATTGTTTGATATACTTTGTATATTATTTATATATATACACGGAATATCCCTTTACCTGCGTTCAGACCAGAGTAATATTCGCTCTCCTATTGGACAGCGCCCCCAGGCGCCAGCGCGCAAGCCCCCAACGGCAAGTTCAAAGACAACTGCAGGCATGTCGGAACATGCCCGGAGTCAGCGTAGTGATACCAGACAAGGACTGAGGTTGGGACTAGATATTCACTTAAGTATAAATACAGCGCAAGGTGCGCACACCGTGCTTAGTTCAATTCAGTTACGTGCAGTACCTTACCCACCTTCACCACGAGTCAACGTGCGGTGAAGTGAGCAACCTTGCGTCTAACAGAGCATTGAGAACCGTGTGCGAATAGAATGGTAAAAGTGTCAGAGTTTAATGAAGTAACGTTGAGTTCGACTTAATCTAATGTGAAGTAAATAGTCATTAATTTATTGTATATCGTGCGGCCACAGTTCTTTCGTGTGTAGCATTACCCAGCGGTTCGTCGTGTCTTTAGCTAGTGTACTTAACCAGGCTGTGTGGCCTAAATACGTCGCCCACACCCGAGGAGTCCTAGGCGGAGAACTGTTGGACATGTACACAGGAGAATCGGCGTCGGCGATTGCAGAACCATTCCTGGTTGGATTATATTGATTTGAAACGTGGTACCCCGGAGAAGAGCATCGTTGATTTCCACTATCGTTTGGGATTCAACCTCGTGAGGATTACAACTTGGGCCGGCCTCGTGGACGGGGCTGGCTAGCTGTCATCAATGCTGTCGAGCATCTGGATTACAATTATTACTTTGCTGCTGATCAAGGGAGTTTACAAGGACCGACTCCTGTACCTGGAGTCTCTTTATTCCTCATTGAATCAGACGGAGTACCCGAACATTCCTCTACCCTCCAGGCCTTACACCCCCGGAGGGAACCCATTGTCTCCAGTCGGTACCAGTGTTGCCCTATATAGTTGCTACTATACGACAGGTGGTGTCAACTTAGACCCATCGTAGGATTCCTGCTATTCTTAGTGATTCATGCTATTGACTGACTTTACGTATATTCTTCGCCATACAAGCGCGACCCTAATTCTCATTCTGTAACCTAACGTTGCCTAATAATAATAAATTACCCTCAAATACTATTTCTTTGTCAATGCCGTATTCTTGTGGGTGTTCACCATCTATATTTGATGTACTGTCTGGCCAGTAATTAAAGTACATAACTAGCAGTGGTTTAATCTATCACAATCTTTAATACAGTCAGGGTTTTGTAACCCCTCAGTTACAAGTGGTTTAAAGACAATTATACAATGGCGTGCAAATTTCTCGATTCTGAACCCGCCCACAACCGAATTACAATCACTCCGCCAGTTCGACTTCTTCATAGGAAAAACCAAGATGGCGGACAATAATCTTTACAAATGGATGTGTTGAAGGCGTCATAACGACTAATTCAAAAACGATTCTGTCACGGAGAATGTGTTAATTTCTTACACAATGTTGGATTATGTAATTGGTGGGTCATGAGTAATTGTGGAACAAAATATAAATCGCGGGAAGTCTGTTGTTAGATGCTGTGGAATAATATATTGATTCCCCAACTCTCATGTAAAGACATCCCCCTCCCTTCTCCTTTGTCCCCTATCCTGTCGTCGTCCCCCCCCCCCTAACTCGTTTGACCTATCATGTGAGTGTTCTCCCTCCCCCCGTTTCACTATAGGGCTCCTCCCGACAACAATCGATCTTCTCTACCTGGGTCATTTCAGCTGATCACCTAGGGCGAGAGCCTCAGCCATTCTCTCTAAATACTATGTGTATATTTCTATCTGTCTGGCTAATAAACCTTGTTATTAACTGGATCTCGGTTGACTGAGAACGTTCTTCAGGATATCCACAATATCCCACATTTGGCGTCTACGAACTTGTGACGGACTCTTTGCGTCCTGGCCCTGACGTGTTGTTTCACCTATAAAGAGAAAAGTGAGTATATAGATGGTCGACCAAATGTATGGCAAGGAATTAAAACCTTCCCGCTTTTCTCTGTGCCAGGTGAATGTTACGGTATGTTGTCAATATTGAGATCATGGCTGAGTGAGGGTAATGTGCATTAATATATCTGATTTGTATTGTGAATCGTTACGGGGGAATGCGTGTACCCCGGTCCTTATCAGGTGAGTTCTGAAAGGATTTGCTAGGTTGTTGGAGTGCTATCCCTGGTTCGAGTACCAAAACATAGGCACCATAGGTTGTTGGATTGCTATCCCTAGTCGAGCTGGAGCCGGCTGAAATATAGGCAACAAGGTGAGATACGTAGGCTTATTAAGGCTTGGAAAACGCTACTCTGTTAGAATCTGTTCTGTGATTCTTCTGCAATAGGCGGGACGAAAGACAGAGAGCTGGTAGAATCATGATAGGATTTACCCGAGTACCGTTGTAATGTTCATAGTTCCAACCTCAGACTAAGCCTACGGTCTGTTCCATTCCTGAAAACGATGTATTCGGATTAGGTGAACCATTATCATCATAGATAGGCGGAAAGATATAGCTACGGAACATTTGTCGCGTGTGTTGAGAGACCGTGAGTTTTGGTTAAATGGTGTATTAAATCTACAAGATATCGCTGGTAAATTTCGAAGTTCAGGATTCGGTTGTATGCTTTAATGACGATGTATAGTTATATCAAGGGTATCCAAGCCTTATCGCAGCATGAGGCTGGACGATTAAACTAAACAGCGATCCCATACAGACCAGATATGCACACACATTGCTGTTTTTATGTTATTATCGTTTTTTCTTGTCTGTTTGTTTACGTTTTACATGGAACCGCATATGAAGCACACGCTCGTTCATTCGATTACAAAGCGCTGTTTTGACTTCCGGGTTATTGAGTACTCGTGGAGAGTACTATTGAGTACTATTTCCGAGGAGAATGGAACGCGTGAATGTCGCTGGAAGCAATGACGTCACATGATATGCGCCGTGGAGTTATGAGATTTTGATACAAGGTTATCCGTGTGCTAACGTGAAGTTTAATATGCCCTAGGGGTGTATGAAATCCTCGTTTAGTTATCTGTTTTATTTTTATGTTACTTTAGCGAGATATAAAAGAGTTTTTCCAAGGTTGCATTGTCTCAGACCACCGGAAAAAAATGCGCAGAGTGTTGCGTTGATGACACGTAGCGTGTTAGCAGCCTCGACCACTAATCTTAAACTATCTTCAACTGAATAGAGGATGGAACGTATTCGATTGAAACTACCAATAAATGAAAGAAAAGGGGTAAGTTATATGGTTATTCAGTAACTCAACTGAACTATGAGGACTCGACGTGAGCACAACAACTTTCCGGTGAGTATGAAACAAAACCTTGATGCTGCATGACATATCTTCTCATTTGCAGTGAATTACAGCTATCCCATATCGCTTGAGTGTTTATTTTTCTTGTATATAACACTATAGCTTTACCCAGTGTGTGTAACAATTACAGGACATAACTTTATTTTCATACACAAAGATCCTATAATACTCGGGATAGTTGTGCCCATATTGATAGTGTGTTTAGAAGGTCATGAGTCGATAGTCTCGTTTGTAACTCACGCGATATGCTATGCGAGTAACTTCCCATGTCAACAAAGCCGGCCCGTGTGTAGATTTTTAGGAACCCACTTTCAATTCCGCGTTCGGCCCTGTTAGACTTCCGGGTTTACGGAGAATCAGACACCAACAGGCGGCGTGGTGACGCCACGAGGAACGGCCATTTTTTAATTGTAGTTTTGATTCCACTTCCGGTTTCATGATAAATAACGATAACAGCACTATAACTTGCTTATTGAGAACGATACATAATGTAATTGGGTTAGTATGTTTAGTTGATTCAACATCTAAATTCGTTATACCAGTATACAACTGAAACATATACATTTTTGAATCATACATGATAAATTTACTTTGACTTGAATGAATGTCCATTCTTTCTCTAGAACAATACAGATTGACAAACGTTTCATTATGCACTATACAACTACGGTTAATAAGTTATAATTAAGGTTATAATCAGTTATAATCAGTTGTATAAGATTGAGTGTCTGGTCTCCACCTTGAGTGTTTATTTTTCATTAAATGTACACGTTATAAATCACATAAAGCTAATCTCAATGTCTGTTTCAGATTAGACTTTATGAGCTTTTCATTTGGAAAAAATTTGACACAAACAACACAGATTATGTTTAAAAATAAGATGTTTAGATCAACAAGCAAGTTATATTCGCTTGAGGTAATGGGTTCATCTGAAGAACCAAGGAAAAATAACTGGCCCTCTGTGAGGGCTGGCCCAGTACTGCACGCTTCCAGGTACCAATTACCATCACGCACCTGAATGGAGTTTCCAATCAGCTCGAAGGGAGCCCTTTTATATACGGGTTTCTGAGCATTCAGTGTCGGGTCGTTTTGGTCACCACCACCTACTGCTTGTTCCTCTTGTGTTGTTTTCTCCAGTACGCCCTTGGAAGTCGCCGCTGTTACCTCTCTCTGCCGCCGTGGACCCGTGCCTCGTATCTCACTTTGCCATTGGTGAGTTTTTGGAAGTCTATTTTTTTATGCTCTTATTTCCTCATTTTTTCCTGGACTCAAGACCTTCATTCTGTTATTTGTGTGTTCCGTAAACACTGAAGAAGTGTCGCTTTGTTTTGGTACTGGACTCTGCTTAATTACTGGACTGCCTCGTATTCCCTACGTTCGATTAATGACATTCTCCGTTGTTCTGTTCCTCCCCGAGTAGATATCAGAGAGAGAGAATGGGGATACTGCTTCTGTCACATTATGCAAAACACGCCCCTTTTAGTTTGATTGATTGTAACCACGCCCCCTTTGAGATGATGTATGACCATAAGTCCAGCCCCCTTTTCTGATTGGTCGAGGATTCAAGGAGGCGGGACTTCCGGTTTTGGAGGGGAGGGACATCCGGTCCAGGAAGGGGAGGGGCTATAAGGGGATGGACATCCGGTTTCAGAATTTTTTCAAAATAAATTTTTATTTTTTTGTAATGTCAGATTGTAAATAAAAGTTTCAGAATACATTTGTGTGTGTGTGTGTGTGTGTGTGTGTGATTTAAGAAAATTGCGAGAGAGTGTTTTGACACTTGTGTTCAGAAAATACAAATGCGTTCAGAAAATGGTTTCTTCCATGCCCATGTGGCCTGCATGGATCTCGGTCAGCATCTCCCCCTCTGAAGGCTGTCAGTTTCAGAAATAGCATTGTGTCTCTCTGTCAAACTGCAGCTTCTCTGTAGACTGAATATCTCTCTGTCAGTTTGCTGTTTCTGAAAGTGACAGCCCCCTTCGCTGTCACAGAAGGAGGTGGGAGAAATGACGTAGCTCATCAAATCAGGCAGCCTGAAACTTCTATCAGAATCCTGGTGAGTATTGATTTACGACTTTAGGAGGCGGGAGAAACGAAAGAGGTCAGCAAATCACTAAGTCTAAAACTTCTGTCAAGCTGGGCTATGTATTTATGACTTTGTCAGACTTCCTCTTTTTCTGGGGGATACTGCTTCTGTCAATACCAATAGATTTACGACTTTGTAAGTCTAACTTCCCCTTTTCAGGGGGAATCCTGAAAACTACTGTCATTGTCCCTTTTTATGTAATTTATGGCCCCTAAGGTGTGTGTGTGTGTGTGTGATTATTTTTAAGAAAATTACAAATGTAATGTGTCTATATTTTAGTTTCTTGGGTTTCCCTTAGTGATCATGTGTAAATAAAAGAAAATACACTAAGTGAATAATAGGCTGATTTTGTTTGAAAAAGAGTGATAACTTGTAAACAGGGGTTCTAACTAACCAGACTAAATATGTATGTATGTATGTATGTATGTATGTATGTATGTATGTATGTATGTATGTATGTATGTATGTATGTATGTATGTATGTATGTATGTATGTATGTATGTATGTATGTATGTATGTATGTATGTATGTATGTATGTATGTATGTATGTATGTATGTATGTATGTATGTATGTATGTATGTATGTATGTATGTATGTATATATGTATGTATGTGTAACTGAGGGGTACAATTCCCTGACTGTATTAAATAAGTATGGTATCATTAAACCACTACTGTCTTATGTACATTACTACTGGCCATACAGTACACAGGTATATCATGATGAACACTTCCCACAATTACACGGTTCCACACAAAACTGGGTTTAAGAATATTTATTAGCAGCAATGATAGTATATATAACAATACTTTACGTAGGGTGCGCTTATAAGGCAAAAGAATGTGCGTGAGCAAATCAATAACGTATGTCCATTCTCATATTACGCAGGAGATAATGAATACAACCTGAATCTTAGGAATTATATCTATGGTACTCTAGTAAGGCAGCGGGAGATACTGGTAGGGTCCCTCCGGTTGTAAGCCAGCAAGGGGAGAGGATTTGTCGGTAGTAGAGTCTGGGTCAACGATGAATAGAGAGACTCCAAGTACAGGAGACGGTGCAATAATCTCTTGATCCGCAGACGAATAACAGCTGTTCTCCGTGGCATGCAGCTCCGCATGGAAGAAAACTAGCCAGCCTCAGGCTTCTGAGAGGCGGGCTCGACGTTGCTCCTCACAGGGTAAATCCCACACAATTGTGGGTGTAGGCGATTCTCCGCTCCATCAATTACAGGACCAAAGCAAATATAATCCAGCCGAAAAGGGCTATGTAGTCGTCGGGTAGATTATCCAGTGTACATGTCCACACGGTCCTCGTCTAGGGCTCCTCGGGTGAAAGCGCCAGGGTAAGCAGCCCAGCCTGGATAAGCACACTAGCTGGTACGAGGAAACGTTGGTGATGCTGGTCACTGTAGAACGGTAGCCGCACGATACACTATACATAAATAGACTATTACTGAATGATAGAATAGGTCGAACTCAACGGTACAGCGTTAAACTCTGATACTTCAGTTATTAATTCGCACGCGGTCTCAATGCTCTATTTGGGGCCAAACAGGCCATACTTCACCGCACGTTGTATCGTGGGTGAGGCTTCAACTTATTGGGTAACTTACTTCTGTATTCACCTGCGCCGTATTTATACGTTAGGTGAACAAACTAGTACCAGTCCTATTCCTGTCTCGTATCCTTGCGCAGAGCCGTTCATGCCCAGGCATGTCTTTGACGGTGACTTTGAACTAGACCCTGGGGGTATGGCAGTGGCGCCTAGGGGACCGCTGTCCAATAGGAGAACGAAATATTATCGTCTGTACTAGGTTAAAGGGATATTCCGTGTATATGTACAAAGAATACACAAGGGATATCAGACGATATACAAATATTATGCAATATATATCAATCAATAAATATATATATTCGGTTTAATCTGATCCTTCCTAACAGTATGTATGTATGTATGTATGTATGTATGTATGTATGTATGTATGTATGTATGTATGTATGTATGTATGTATGTATGTATGTATGTATGTATGTATGTATGTATGTATGTATGTATGTATGTATGTATGTATGTATGTATGTATGTATGTATGTATGTATGTATGTATGTATGTATGTATGTATGTATGTATGTATGTATGTATGTATGTAAGTATGTCAGCGATGCTGACCCAGGGGGTTAGTCATTGAGGGCAAGGGTTATGTTTAAGTTATATGCATGGAGGCTAAGTTATGTTCTGCTAGATGGCTGCCTCTCAAGGGTGGGTGTGAGGGGGTGATTACAACCACCCCCTAGGTGTCGTAGTAATTAGGTTTCGGTGAAGCGTTTTATTTAAAATAGATTCTTTTAAAAAAGGTTGCATTACAGTGTTTTGTATTATTGTTCACATTAATTATTACAGTTAAAGATATGAGTATAAAAAGTTATACGTGATAGTTTAGAGTTGTGCTGAAAATATATGTCTGTGAGGGTCTGTGTGTGTGTGTGGGGGGTGTAAATTCGGCCCCCTTTAGGTGTTAAAACACCCCATGGTGGCTAAAAGATTAGCAGTTTAGGGGACATACAGAGCTAGAGTAAAACTCTGTAGAACATTATAGTCATATCAAAATGATCTATTATAGAACTTATGCAACGTTATGACCACTATTTAAACCAGATACTAAAAATGTATGGATTAAATTCCAAGTCCAGTGTAACCTCAGACCTACTCATAATGGCTAAGGATAATAACACATTCTATTATTCTAACCTATAGGGGCTGATGTAACCCTAACTAACCTTACAGTCATGCATTTGTCCTAATAAACTAACATGCATTGTAACACGTAACACTCTGATGAATATTGTTACACAGCTGACAGAGTTTTATTCCGCCTGATCACCTATCGTACAGAACTTGTCAGTAGTTTTGGATAAAAGCGTCAGCTAAATGACTAAATGTAAATGTAAATGTTGTAATACCAACTATTTGACAGTTTTGGGTCACAGTGGTGACCATACAATAGAGATAGCTGTAGTTATTATCTCTTATTTCTTATTTCGTAAAATGAATACAATGTATTAAGATATAAATGTACCCTATATTCAAGTCTTTGACAAGGTTATGAGGTTACAGATCAGAGAAAGACTTTTGTCTTGTTTACATCAGAGCCCCCCATTTTCAATTCATCATGGCCTATATGACATACAGGACATACAGATAGACAGTACTGCTACATCCATACATTTAGGACATACCAGATTGCAAATACACCAGTGTTTGTGATACAAAACAAAAGAAAAAATAGTGATAACTTGTAACTGTGTGTGTGTGTATGTATGTGTCTGTCCAAGCTGTTTTAACTGTTTCAATAGGGTATTTCATATGTCTTAAATTAATAAATAAAGACTTATTTCTGGATATAGATCACTCACCCTTCATACCATGACTGACCCTAGACTGTTTCAATGGTACACCTGTATTTATAATGCATTTATAGGTCAACTACCGTTTTTACCACGGTTCAAACCTTACTAACACATCAAACCCAATTTATATGTCACAGTATCCAGAAAATAGCAAAGAGTTTGGGGAAAATACCTTCATGTTCTATGATAGCTAGGCCTGTAAAGGACTTTAAAAAAAACTTTGAAACTGTAGACCCTTCACCACCCTATCTGATTTTAAAGTTCCAAATTAAGGGCATTTTAAAGAATGAGACCATTCAATATAGTTTGCTCCACCTCAAATGTAACCCACAGGGCCCACTTTGCCTTGTGTATGTCTCAGTATGCGTTCTGTGTATTTTTTAGGTGTTTGTTGTTGCTGTCATTCGGGGGCCAGGTCTAGCTAAGAAAGGGATCTATGATCCCAAATGACTACTTGGTAAAAGGTATAGCAACTTCCATGCAAGAATTGCAACTCTAACGTGCTACACACAAGTAAAACAGACATAATATTGCAAACACTAGAGTTCTAAACAGTGTATTACAAAATCTTTGTATCTACTATAGACAATTTGCAGTTATATCAGTGTCACCTAAAAACATGTTGCAGGATATTTAGCAGAAACTACAGTAAATGTAAAAAAACATGAGTTTCAAGTTTCTTTAATAGTTGTCATACAGAAGTGCAGAATACTTTTATACAAAATGCTTCTTTCTGCTACGCTCCAAAGACTGTGGTAGGCAAGAGATAAGTATGAAATAAAATACTATAGCATGTAAAATATAAGTAAAACTAGAAGTCACGTAGACACAGTGTTCAGTATATACATATGTACAATGTTCGATGCAGAATAGAAGTAACTGAGTTACCATACAATATACAATATACCATGCAATACTAATATACAATACTATATAGTGCAAAGCAGAAATGGGGGTGAGGTACAATTTAGGCACAATTTGCAGTAAAGTGTACACAGGTATGGGGTGTAGTGCAAATCCTTTACCAATAAATATAAAGTGTGTTTAGGTGTTCTAAAGTGTGGAGAGTGGGTGCTGCAATGTGTTGTTTGTTTAAAGTGAGTGTGTGTGTTTGGATGTGTGTGTTGTGTGTGCATTTGATGGTTATTGCATAGTGTTATTGTTCGGTATGTGATATCACATAATCCTATTGAATTCTGAATTTTATGTTTATTGGTTGAGTGTCAATTATAAACATATCAAATCATGAAACAGGTCGATACATGTAAAATAGACGTTTACTCAATGATAAGAAAAGCGGTTAAATACAAAAAGTGCTTCATTACAGATGTATTGTAGAAGTTTAGTACCGTGACCTGCATTACATCCTACAGTTACACACAGCATGAAATATTCAATCAACACAAAGATGACAGTTCTAGGGTAAATAAAATTTAATTCAGTCAACATATATATCTGAGTTAGTGGGGGCTAGGAGGTAGGTAATGTTCAGAAAATATATGTGTGTGGGTCTGTGTGTGTGTGGGATGGTGTGAATTAGGCCCCCTTGGGTGTTAAAAAAAAACCCACATGGTGGTGAGAAGTTTATCAGTCTAGAGGACCTGCAGAGTTAGAGCAGAACTATGAAAGGGTTCACGTAACATAATTATGTATAAAAGAAAAGGAGGTAACGTTTATGAATGTAGCATAGAACCACTAGAGTTGTTATTGTGTAACAATAATGCACAAAGTAGATTCAAGAGAACATGCAAATTATTTATTAATTTCAGACTACTTGTCTGAAAATTTGTCCTGTTCCCTGACCATATGACAGTCAAAGGAAACTCAAGATATTGTATGAGGTGTTTTTAAAGGGGCAAATTAACTATTTTTAGTAGATTGAGTCAATAGGCAGAAGGATCTCTGTGTGTAGGAGGATAATGCTAATTTGTCAAGGGTTGACATATATCACCCCCATGACACCTCCCTCCTTTGTAAGACAAGCAGTCTGGTGTTGTAATTACAATGATTAGACTCGTTTGCCTGTTTTCATTTTTTTTATCAGGATGTATGGGGATACAAAATCTATATAATAATAAGCTGTATACCACCTGTCATGCAAGAATTGCAACTCAAAAAGGGGTCACAGCTGTAAAGCAGACGTAGCCATAACGTATGCATAGATAATGTGCACAAAAGAGTAAGACAGTAACTGTTATGGTTTGACACCGACCCCAAACGCAAACGGCACAGAGAGAGTAGTTTCAGAGTTAGCCAAAAACTAGGGCTTGTTTATTTTACAGAATAGCAGAAAGAACTTGGTTGAAAACAGAAACAGACTGGGATACAAGCATTTGGGGAATGTTGCTGCTCTGCAGCCTCTCCCGGGGAGGTTACGTCTGAGGAATCTGTCAGTGACGTCAGAGCCGCTCTGCAGAATCCTCCCGGCAGTACTCCGAGGTGGTAGCGGAACAGGGAGAGAGAGAGAGCGGGTTAGCTCAGTGAACAGTGGGGAACAGACAGGTGACAGGTGAAGTGACTTGTCCCAAACAGATAATCCAAGTGACAGAATCTTCGGTGTGAGTACACACAGTGAGCAATGTCCCAACAATAATCCAAGTGATAGAATCTTCGGTGTGAATACACACAGTGAGCAATGTCCCAACAATAATCCAAGTGATAGAATCTTCGGTGTGAATACACACAGTGAGCAATGTTCAAACAATACTGAATCCCAATGAACAATCCAAAAACAGGCAAAGGGTGAGAGAACAGACTGAACAAAAAGCAGGATCTTTTCAGTGTTTACACACACGAAAAATGATAGAGTCAAAAGACTGTCTTGCAAAAACTCACCAAAGCGCTGTGCGTAAAGCGAGCAGATCAAACAGGGCGAGCGCTTCGTAACGGGGAAACGGGTTGTCCAAACGGAATACTCCTTGAGAGTCCTGGGAGGCAAAGCACAGGGAAAAGCAGGCAACGGAAGGAACGGCAAATGCAGAGAATATATCAGAACAATCCAACAACACTTAATGGGGAATCAGGGTATATATAAGCAAAAGGAATGCTTAATGACAAGCTGTGACAGCTGCGGGATGAGATTGACAAGCGTGTGGTTGGGGGAGCACCAATCAAACGGCGTCTACAGGAAGAAGCGTGTGAAGAGGAGAATGCAATTAATTAACCGAAAACTTAAAGGAACAGAGCGAGTAGGTGAGCAGCGGACAAAAACCTCACAGTACCCCCCCCCCTCCACGGGAGCCACCCGGCGACCAGGCCGACCCGGCTCGCCCGGATGGGCACGATGGAAGTCCGTGATCAGGCCGGGATCCACGATGAGCTGTCGGGAGACCCAGCTCCGTTCCTCCGGGCCGTAACCCTCCCAGTCCACCAGGTACTGGAACCCCCGACCCCGCCGACGAACGCCCATCAACCGGCGGACCTGCCACTGGGGGTGACCGTCCACCATCTCGGGAGGTGGAGGATCAGGAGCTGGAGGCATCAGGGGACTGAGGGAGACAGGCTTAACCCGGGAGACATGGAAAACGGGGTGAATGTGCATGGACGCAGGAAGCTTTAGACGCAGAGCCGCCGGACTGAGTACCTTCAGAACCTCGAAAGGTCCGACGAACCGAGGGTTAAGTTTCTTGGCCGAGGACCGAAGCGGGAGGTCCCTCGCGGAAAGCCACACCCTCTGCCCAGGGAGGTACGTCGGCGCAGGAACCCGGCGCCGGTCGGCCCCACGACAGGCGCGCTCAGATGTCCGGAGCAGCGCGGTCCTGGTGATCTCCCAGACCCGTCGGCAGCGGTCGAGGTGGACCTGCACGGAGGGAACTGCCACCTCCGTCTCCTGTGCGGGGAAAAGAGGGGGTTGGTAGCCCAGGGAAACCTCAAAAGGTGAGAGGCCGGTGGCGGAACCGACCATGGAGTTGATGGAGTACTCGACCCAGGGAAGGAAACGGCTCCAGGAAGCTGGTCTCTCGGCTGCCACACACCGAAGAGCAGACTCCACGCTCTGGTTCATCCTCTCCGTTTGTCCGTTAGTCTGGGGATGATAACCAGAGGAAAGACTGACCGTCGCCCCCAATCCCTTGCAAAAAGCCCGCCATACCTGGGAGGTGAACTGGGGCCACCGGTCAGAGACGATGTCCTGGGGAAAACCATGAAGGCGGAACACGTGGTGAGTCAGGAGGTCCGCCGTCTCGGCCGCCGAGGGAAGCTTGGAAAGGGCCACGAGGTGAACCCCCTTGCTGAACCGATCCACCACGGTCAGAAGGCAAGTGTTCCCCTGGGAGGAGGGAAGACCTGTGACGAAGTCCAGCGCCACATGTGACCAAGGACGGCTCGGAACGGGAAGTGGCTGTAACAGCCCGGAGGGTGCCTGGTGGGAGGCCTTGCTGCGGGCACAGACCGTGCAGGCCAATACGAACTCCTTGACGTCGTTCCTCATGGTGGGCCACCAGAATCGACGAGCCAGGAAGGAGAACGTGCGATGAACGCCCGGGTGGCAGGCACCCACTGCAGCACCCGGGACCGGACAGAGTTGGGGACGAAGAGACGATGAATCGGTACGTTGCCTGGAGCGCGATGGAAGCGTAGGGCACGCCTAACCACCCCCTCGATGCCCAAGGTGACGGCTCCTACCACCCTGGCCTCCGGGAGGATGGGAGTCGGGTCCTCAGTGGGTGGAGCCCCCTTGGAGTGTAACCGGGACAGGGAGTCGGCCTTCGTGTTGCGGGAACCAGGACGAAAAGTCAGCGAGAAGTCGAACCGACTGAGGAAGCTGGCCCATCTCGCCTGCCGACCGTTGAGGCGCTTGGAAGCGCGGATGTATGTCAGGTTCTTGTGGTCCGTCCAGATGGTAAATGGCTCCTCGGCCCCCTCAAGCCAATGACGCCACTCCTCCAAAGCAGCCACGACCGCCAGCAGCTCCCGATTGCTGATGTCGTAGTTCCTCTCGGCAGGGAGGAACCGACGCGAGTAGAAGGCGCACGGATGTACCTTCTGGTCCGTTGCCGAACGCTGGGATAAGACAGCCCCCAGTCCAGTATCCGAGGCGTCCACCTCAACGATGAACTGTCTCTTGGGGTCAGGGTGGAGCAAGATCGGGGCGGAAGTGAACCTCTTCTTGAGGGAGCGGAACGCAGCACACGCCGCTGGGGACCAGTCGAACGGCAGGGCGGGAGAGGTCAGTCTGGTAAGTGGTTCCGCCACTTGACTGTAGTTCCGGATGAACCTTCGGTAGAAGTTGGCGAACCCGAGGAAACTCTGTAACTCCTTCCGAGAGGTGGGTTCAGGCCATTCCTCCACTGCTTGGATCTTGCGAGGATCCGCTCGGGTCAAGCCCTTCTCCACGATGAAGCCCAGGTAGTCGACGGAGTCGGAGTGGAAACGGCACTTCTCCGCCTTGACGAAGAGCCGATTGTGGAGGAGGCGCTCCAGCACACGGCGGACATGCTGGATGTGCTCCTCGAGGGTCTTGGAGAAGATGAGGATGTCGTCCAGGTACACCACCACAAACTCCTCCAGCATGTCACGAAGGACGTCGTTCATGAGCGCCTGGAATACCGCCGGGGCGTTGGTGAGGCCGAACGGCATCACCAGGTACTCGTAGTGGCCCCTGGGGGTCTTGAAGGCGGTCTTCCATTCATCGCCCTCACGGATACGGACTAGATGGTAGGCACTCCGGAGGTCCAGCTTGGTAAAGACGGTAGCCTGGGTGAGAGGCTCGAAGGTGGAGTTCATGAGAGGAAGAGGGTACTTGTTCTTGATGGTGATCTCGTTGAGCTGGCGATAGTCGATGCAGGGTCGAAGGTCCCCGTCCTTCTTCCCAACAAAGAAGAAACCGGCCGCCACCGGGGAGGAGGAAGGCCGAATGAGTCCTGCTTCCAAGGACTCAGAGATGTATTGATCCATCGCCTTCTTCTCCGGAACGGTCAGACTGTAGAGGCGGCTGCCGGGAAGGGGAGCCCCTTGGCGGAGGTCGATGGCACAGTCGTAAGGACGGTGGGGTGGAAGGGCCTGAGCCCTGGACTTACTGAAAACCTCCATGAGGTCGTGGTACTCGGGGGGTATGGCCGAAGAGTCTGGAGGCGGCTCACCAACGGACCTCCGGGGCGGGGGACAGGACGCCGCCTGTAGACACTGGGCGTGACAGGAGGAGCTCCAGCCCTTGATGGTACCGGAGGACCAGGCGATGTGGGGCTCGTGCAGCGCGAGCCAGGGCCGACCCAGGACCACCGGGACAAGAGGGGATCTGGTGATAAGGAACTGGATTCTCTCAACGTGGTTTCCAGCGATGGTCAGCATGACAGGGCAGGTGCGTTGAGAGATGTCGGCCAGGCGGTGTTGGTCCAATGCGAAGATCTCCAAAGGCCTCACTAGGTCCTCAAGTGGAATGTTGGCCCGGGTAGCAAATTCGAAGTCGAGGAAACTCTCGTCTGCCCCCGAGTCAATGAGTGCCTCCACCGTGGCCCGTTGGTCCGCCCAGGCCAGGGTGACGCTCATCAGATGGCCAGGTGGTGCACGGCTCTGGGAATGAGAAAAACGGCTCACCAGGATCTCCCGGGGTCTCGGCGAGCCTGATCTTTTGGCCGGGTGGGGCAGTTGGCGATTCGGTGTCCCTCCCGACCGCAGTAGAGGCAGAGACCGGACCTGAACCTCGCCTCACGTTCAGCCTGGCTCAGATGAGAGCGTCCCAGCTGCATGGGTTCCTCCTCGCGAACCGAACGGGAGGGTAAGCTACCACCAGTCGTGTTGGGGGCAGGGCGACCAGTAGTAACGTCAAGAGTACGGGGGGTCCGGAGTCCCTCAGGAGGTCCCTGTCGGGTTCTCTCACGCCTTCTCTCCTGGAGGCGTCCGTCGATGCGAATGGCGAGGCTGAACAGGTCCTCGAGGGAGTCAGGCTCCTCCCGGGTCGCGAGCTGGTCCCTGACTGCGTCACTGAGCCCCCTCATGAAGGTTAGACGAAGTGCTGGGTCGTTCCAACCGCTCTCCACCGCCGCCAGTCTGAACTCCAGCATGTAGTCTGTTACCCCGCCGCTGCCCTGCCGGAAGGTACCCAACCGGGCTCCAGGGTCCAGACCACGGGCTGGATGGTGGAACACCCTGCGGAGCTCAGCCAGGAAGTCTGGATAGGAGAAACAAAAGTCTGCCTCCATTGCCCAGGAGGAAGTGACCCACTGGGCTGCCCGGCCTGAGAGCAAGTTAGTCATATAGGCCACTTGGGCTCCTCTTGAAGTGAAACGACTGGGTTGATGACGAAAAACCAACTCACATTGCATGATGAATGTGGCACAATCCTCGGGGTTGCCGTCGAACAGCCGTGGGACGGAGAGACGGGGTTCCCGAGGTGCGGGATCGGGAAGCGCGGGGCCTGCTAGGGCTGCGGGGGATGCTCCTGCCAATGTTCCTGAAGGAAGTGGGGGTACAAGCAAGACGTTAACGGTGTCGTTCAGCGTGTGAAGATGAAGGAGTATACTTGACTGTTGTCCTGCCAGAGCGGCCAGGGACCCTTGAATAGGCTGGACCTGCTCCCTGAGTTCCTGTACCGCAGCCGCAGCCCTCTCTAGTTGGTGACTGTGATCCTTGGTTAACTCGATCTGGCCAGCTAGTGCTGTTCTGACTCTCTCTGTGTCGGCTGGGGTCGTCATATTGGTTGGATCGTAATGTTATGGTTTGACACCGACCCCAAACGCAAACGGCACAGAGAGAGTAGTTTCAGAGTTAGCCAAAAACTAGGGCTTGTTTATTTTACAGAATAGCAGAAAGAACTTGGTTGAAAACAGAAACAGACTGGGATACAAGCATTTGGGGAATGTTGCTGCTCTGCAGCCTCTCCCGGGGAGGTTACGTCTGAGGAATCTGTCAGTGACGTCAGAGCCGCTCTGCAGAATCCTCCCGGCAGTACTCCGAGGTGGTAGCGGAACAGGGAGAGAGAGAGAGCGGGTTAGCTCAGTGAACAGTGGGGAACAGACAGGTGACAGGTGAGGTGACTTGTCCCAAACAGATAATCCAAGTGACAGAATCTTCGGTGTGAGTACACACAGTGAGCAATGTCCCAACAATAATCCAAGTGATAGAATCTTCGGTGTGAATACACACAGTGAGCAATGTCCCAACAATAATCCAAGTGATAGAATCTTCGGTGTGAATACACACAGTGAGCAATGTTCAAACAATACTGAATACTGAATCCCGGGAGGGTCATCAAAGAGAAGTCGCCTATTCTCAGTCCTTGCCCCACAATGGTGGAATGAACTACCCACCCCAGTTAGGACAGCCGAATCACGTCCAATCTTTCACCGTCGACTAAAGACGCACTTCTTCAACCATTATCTGAATAAAAAAAAAAAAAAAACAATAAAAAAATAAAAATTCTAACCTTAACTAACCGTACTGTCATGCACTTGTCCTAATAAACTAACCTACACTGTAGCACTCAACACTTTGATGAACATTGTTGCTCAGCTGATAGAGTTGTGCCCTTCCTGATGGCTTGTCGTACAGAACTTGTAAGTCGCTTTGGATAAAAGCGTCAGCTAAATGACTAAATGTAAATGTAAATGTAAATGTAAATGAATCCCAATGAACAATCCAAAAACAGGCAAAGGGTGAGAGAACAGACTGAACAAAAAGCAGGATCTCTTCAGTGTTTACACACACGAAAAATGATAGAGTCAAAAGACTGTCTTGCAAAAACTCACCAAAGCGCTGTGCGTAAAGCGAGCAGATCAAACAGGGCGAGCGCTTCGTAACGGGGAAACGGGTTGTCCAAACGGAATACTCATTGAGAGTCCTGGGAGGCAAAGCACAGGGAAAAGCAGGCAACGGAAGGAACGGCAAATGCAGAGAATATATCAGAACGATCCAACAACACTTAATGGGGAATCAGGGTATATATAAGCAAAAGGAATGCTTAAAGGGGAACTATCTTATAAATGGCCTTTTTGAGTGTTTAGCATTGTTTCCTAGCTATGTGAACTTATATTAATATGATCTATGTCTCAAAATTCTCATATTGGCGCATTCTTCCAATTCTCCTCTCACAATATTCACCCTCACTGAACTGAGTCGTTTGAAAATGTGCCTATATGTGATGTCATATAGTCACTGCTGCATGTTAATGTTCAGGCGGGGCCGACGCTGCACAGTGGTTTAGGAGGCACCTGCACCTGCACCTGCAGCCCAGGCTCAAAACAGCTCGAGATCTTGAGGTAGAAAAATG
Source organism: Notolepis coatsorum (assembly GCF_963971535.1). NCBI lineage: Eukaryota > Metazoa > Chordata > Actinopteri > Aulopiformes > Paralepididae > Notolepis > Notolepis coatsorum. The sequence continues at coordinate 189,661,169 of NC_140169.1, forward strand.
CTGTTTTTGAGGACTTGATTAGAAATACAAAACAATGAATAAAAAAAATATATATATTACAGAGGTGTTCCATAGACTCTCAGGAATTGTGTAAAAGTGCCCAAATAGTGAAAGAAATAGTAAAATAGTTCCCCTTTAATGACAAGCTGTGACAGCTGCGGGATGAGATTGACAAGCGTGTGGTTGGGGGAGCACCAATCAAACGGCGTCTACAGGAAGAAGCGTGTGAAGAGGAGAATGCAATTAATTAACCGAAAACTTAAAGGAACAGAGCGAGTAGGTGAGCAGCGGACAAAAACCTCACAGTAACTACACAGATAAAATCAGCATTAAATAGTCCAGATAAGGTCTAGAACATTAAAATCTATTATTTTTGGTATTTAATATAGACAATTTGTATTTATATCGTTGTCATATGAAAACTTTGCTCAGCTGCAGTGATGGAGGATTTTCAGTTTCATCTACATCTGGGGAACAGATGTAATCCACTTCTCTCTGCTCAGCTGCTCGGCTTTTAACTGTCCTCCTCCCTTTTTATTATGCTTCTTTCTTTCTTTCTTTCTTTCTTTCTTTCTTTCTTTCTTTCTTTCTTTCTTTCTTTCTTTCTTTCTTTCTTTCTTTCTTTCTTTCTTTCTTTCTTTCTTTCTTTCTTTCTTTCTTTCTTTCTTTCTTTCTTTTCTTTCTTTCTTTCTTTCTTTATCTATCTATCTATCTATCTATCTATCTATCTATCTATCTATCTATCTATCTATCTATCTATCTATCTATCTATCTATCATCTATCTATCTATCTATCTATCTATCTATCTATCTATCTATCTATCTATCTATCTATCTATCTATCTATCTATCTATCTATCTATCTATCTACTATCTATCTATCTATCTATCTATCTATCTATCTATCTATCTATCTATCTATCTATCTATCATCTATCTATCTATCTATCTATCTATCTATCTACTATCTATCTATCTATCTATCTATCTATCTATCTACTATCTATCTATCTATCTATCTATCTATCTATCTATCTATCTATCTATCTATCTATCTATCTATCTATCTATCTATCTATCTATCTATCTATCTATCTATCTATCTATCTATCTATCTATCTATCTATCTATCTATCTATCTATCTATCTATCTATCTATCTATCTATCTATCTATCTATCTATCTATCTATCTATCTATCTATCTATCTACACCATCTGAAGTATATATGCCATATATATTAAATTTGTCTGCTTCCGTGATTGTTTTAGTTGTATTTTTGTATTGTTTTATTGTAATTAAAACAAGTATAAATCCACTCAATAGAACCTGGTAGACATCTGGCGAGGGTTAGGTACTGAAGGGTTGCCTACTCAACCATCATAAAGTTAAGACTATTGGACCTCTGTACTTATTTTCGGGTCTCTCTGGTCTCCTATAGAGGTCCCATTATATGAGCACAGTGGAAAGTTCAATATTTTACCTTCGACCCCCTATTATGTTGTCCTGAAGGGGAGCTCTTCATCTCAACCCTGCCAGGAGGCAGTCTACACTATCCCTGGGGTGTCCCCGGGTATGATGCAGCTCATCATAGAGTTTTACTGTCATAAATGTCTTTATTGCCAAGTAAGCTTGCACATACAAAAGATGTGTCTGGGTCCTTTGGTGCATCAACATTAACAGATAATTAAAGTAGAATGAAATCAAATGGAATATATAAACTAAATTAGAATATTCTTTCTTATTACAGGTTTACATCTGTGGTGGCTTCAACAGGACGGGGTGTCTGTTCACAGCTGAGTGCTACAGCCCAGACACCGACCAGTGGACTCTGATCGCCCCCATGAGCAGCAGGCGTGGTGAAGTGGGAGTCGCTGCGTACGGAGGACAAGTCTATGCGGTAGGTGCACACAGAGACAAATGCTTTATACTAGATATATGTATCATTTGACTTTCAATGCTTCTGTGATGCCCTCATTTCCCTAAAATGCCTGCCTTAACCACACACTAAAACATTCCTCTCATGTGTCCTGTCCTCAGGTGGGAGGGTGGGACCTTGGACTACTGCGTAGCGCGGAGGCCTACAGCCCTTGACTGACTCCTGGAGCGCCCTGCTGCCATGCTCACCCCCCGCAACAGCTTTGGCATCGCGGTGCTGGACGACCTGCTCTTCGTGGT